>NW_020664447.1:74035808-74039186 GCF_002925995.2 Terrapene triunguis
TATATATATATATATATATATATATATATATATATATATATATATAAATCGCCATATTTTTTTCTTATTTCACTGCACTGGCACTTGCAAACGTCAAACTTCACAGCAGGTCTATTTTAGCAAAGGTAGAGCTCCACAGCAAGAACCCTCCTTAGTCTCTCCCTGCTCTTTTAAAATGTAAAAGTCCAAATTCATTGAAGTCAATGGAGTTACATCTGGGATGAATTTAGCCCAATAACTTTGTTCATAAGGTAGGTAAAGACTGATTCAAACTTCTTACAAAGCTGATCTTTAATTGGCATGCTAAAAAGAAAAGGTTAATAAGAATACAGCAAACAGGATTTTTGACAGTCAAGACATATTAACTAGCTGCAGTTCTCATGTTACCAATGCCATTTAGCTTAATTTTCCAGAGCGTGCCAGTACAATCAACAATATGTAGGAGTTGTTTGTCTAGAATATCCACCCACATGGTACTAGGTGTCTTGTTCTCCATCATTGTATAAGCAGTCATTCATTAATGTAATCAAGTTCTAAGGAAAAAATGGCCCCTCTTTTCTCCCACACCCCATGGCGCTATCGATCATTTATCTAATTCATCTGTAATTAATTTCTTTTTCTTCCTCCTCTTTGCTTGTTGTTTTGATACAGTGCTCAGAGCAGATTCTGAATTGCTCACTGGTGAATGAGGGAGTAATAGCTTTCCAGATTGTGTTGGATATTTGGTCTTCAGAAGGACTTTAAATACTGGTTGTGATAGCAAATGTTTCAGCTGTTTTTTCATTCCCTTCAGCATCTTTTGCTTCTGACTCACTTCTTGCTCATTCGATTGTCCTCCTTGGGGGACAAACCAAAGACAGAATAAGGGCTTTTATTATGATATTTAAACAATCTTTTGTATTTCTAAATATAGCAGACAAAGATCCAAATCTTCCCCCCCCTCCCCTCCCTTTAGGGCTCTTAACATAGCCACGCCACTCACATGCTGCTTTCCATGGATTTGTGCTTGGGGACTATCACACCTCTCCATTTTGGGTGCCAGCAAGCCAATGACAGAGGAGAGAATCTTGACTTCTGAATTGTTTAAGTTTCAATTGGCTGCCCAACTATGAACCGAATAATGGGAGGAAGGATGGTTCAAGTGGTTAACATGCTAGCCCAGGATTTGAGTGCTGGGTCCAGTTCCTAGTTCTGCCACAGACTTCCTGTCTGACCTTAGGCAAGTCACTTAATTACCATGTGCACGATAGCACTTCCCGATCATCCCCATTTTGCATATCTCAGAGGGGTGTTGTGGGCAGAAATACATTAAAGATTATGAGGTGCTCAAATACTACAGTAAGGGAGGCCCATCACCTAAGGATCCTAGATAAATCATTCAGTGAGAGGCCTGAATTAGAGACTATCATTGGAGTAAAATTTAGCTAAGCAGACTTTCCATTTAAACTGAAGGGAAATGATCTGGTCTACAGAGGACAAATAGCAATTCATTTAAGAAAAGGGATCAAGGTTTTAATTTGTCTAGTGCAAGATCTGGAAGAAACACCAGGGAATGCTCACACTTAATGCTTGACTACCACGAGTCAGGATGATGATTACGAAATGCTTAACTGGAAAGTTAAGAGCTACTTAGAGTAGATGTGGCATTTTGAAACCTAGTTCAAGCCTCAATGTTTTCCGATTGTCAAAACATACAGTAGGGCACTAATTAAGACATCCTAAATGGGCTGGGTACAGGGCTGCTTAGTGTTCATTCACACAACAGTATGGAAGTAACTAGTCATGTCTATCCATCCTTTAGAGGACAGGGGAAACCCTGCATTTAAAAAAATGCTACAAAATTAAGAAATTTAGCTATATAGTGACACTCATGCTACTATCAGTTTAAACCCAAGATATTCTGCCGACAGTGCATCATATTGACTGGGGAGAAGTCAATCAAAATCAACCACCACCACAGGGGGATTTTTAAATTAAATCCAAGAATAGACACATGCATTTAAGGTTTTAATTTTAAGGTGTTAAAAAAAAAAAAAAGACAAAAGCAGCACAGAGTTGTGTGAATAGAGCTGGTAGCAAAATGGGACTTTTCCTGCTGAAAATTTCAACTTTCCATCAAAGAACGGAAAATTTTCAGTCAAAAACCATTAAGCTTTCTGTGTTTGGGTTTTCTGATGAAGTGGAAGTTCTCCACAGAAAGCAGGCACTTTCCATGATTTTTCTCAGGGGAAACCCAATTTTCTGTGTCTTCCCTCCCCACCCCCCCAAAAAAAACACCTCACAATTTTTAACTAAGCTTAATTATAGTAGAATAACTACTGTCATAGAACAGATTAAACTCTTGCAGGACCTGCTGGGACAGCATGTTCAATTAGGCTAATCTGGCTGGCAGGAGCTCCTGACTTCTTAGCCCAGACCTGTCAGTGATGTGTCAGAAGTGTCACATCTCTCTCTACCTCAGCTTCCCATCTGTGAAAGTCATTCGCCCAATCTACTCACCTTACAGAGGGGCTGTGAGGATTAGTGTTAATACAGTTCTATGTGGTATCATCCCACTCTCTCCCCTTCACCCCCCTCAGGGTTGAGATATTTCTTCTAGTATGGTTGGACATATGCTAGACACAGAGTTGTATCTTTGGGAGATGGGGTGGGGGAGGAAAGAAAGGGCAGTGAGCCAAGCATACTTGCAAGCGGTTCTACTTGCCTATAAGGACATCATCATCAAGATCAATTTCAAGAGCCTCCGCAGCTTGCTGGAACCAAGAGTTGTGCTGTTTTGCCCGGCTGTTGTAATATTCCACCTTTTCAATCTGCCTTGCTAAATTCACCCGCTCCTGCAACAAAAGCACAGCAGTACATCAGAGGAACGTGGGATGGCTGTAGAATCAGCACTCGACAGCATGTGATGGAACACAGTTAGTGTGCTAATCTTGCAAAGGCAAGGACAAAAATGAGCAGAGAAATTCATGAAATAGGCTTTGTCCCCAACGAGTGATTTACTGTCACTGATGTGGTGGTTGTATGACGTCTAGAACAATGAGGGCCTGGTAGATGACTCAGACTCCTAGGCACTATGGTAACAAAAATCATAATTCTCAAGTAATGCACAAATGAACACTAACTCTTAGTCTATCTTGGAGTGGTGGGGCCATGAATATAGGGACACTCTTCAGAAGTTGGGAACAAATCAAAAGTCCATTTGCCCTTAATTCCTGACCCAGGTATTACATATTACAATTAACTTACATAACTAAGAAGAGATGGAAAATTGTCACTGTTATTGAATAAAATGTAACAGAACAATAAAAACAACAAGGAGTCTGGTGGCACCTTAAAGACTAACAGATTTATTTGGGCATAAGCTTTCGTGGGTAAAAA
>NW_020664447.1:74039586-74080362 GCF_002925995.2 Terrapene triunguis
TTGAAATCATTAATTAATTGCAATCAACCATTTGTCCTCAGCTCATTACAGGAACCTTTAAATAGCTTTTTATCATTTCCATATAACTTCTTGAGTCCTCTACTTGTCCCTCCATCATTAGTGGTTTGCTAGGGTCCTATCAAGTCTCTGTTCTGCCCAGAAGTTTAGGATTGCTTATAAGATTCAGACAGTACCTAGCTCTTTTTTTTTTTTTTCATCTTTAGATCCCAATGCTTTTCCAAAGGAGGTCAGTATCATTATCCCAATTTGACAGATGGGGAAACTGTGGCATGGGGAGGGGGGGGGGGAATGACATGCCCAAGATCATCCAGCAGGCCAATAACAGATCTGAGAATTGAACCCTGGTATCCTGAGTCCCAGTCCAGTGCCCTATCCAATAGGTAATAGTGCCTCCCTTGTAGATAAGAAATTCAAGGGAAGCCATCTCAAGTCAAAGGTGGAAGATATCGATGGGAGAGATGATGAGAACCAACACTGGCAGTCTCAGCTCTGTTACCAGGACCAGAATAACGTTTAATATGGGGTGAGCAACTCTCCCAAACTACACAGACGTCCTGCTGGCCTCCACTTCCATAATTTAACAAGCATTTACACACTCATTTTGGTAATCAACATCAGTGGCTTTCACCTCATAACATACCACTTTAAATACACGATCATAGAATATCAGGGTTGGAAGGGACCTCAGGAGATCATCTAGTCCAACCCCCTGCTCAAAGCAGGACCAATTCCCAACTAAATCATCCCAGCCAGGGCTTTGTCAAGCCTGACCTTAAAAACCTCTAAGGAAGGAGATTCCACCACCTTCCTAGGTAACCCATTCCAGTGCTTCACCACCCTCCTAGTGAAAAAGTTTTTCCTAATATCCAACCTAAACCTCCCCCACTGCAACTTGAGACCATTACTCCTGGTTCTGTCATCAGGTACCACTGAGAACAGTCTAGATCCATCCTCTTTGGAACCCCCTTTCAGGTAGTTGAAAGCAGCTATCAAATCCCCCCTCATTCTTCTCTTCTGCAGACTAAACAATCCCAGTTCCCTCGGCCTCTCCTCATAAGTCATGTGCTCCAGTCCTCTAATCATTTTTGTTGCCCTCCGCTGGACTCTTTCCAATTTTTCCACATCCTTCTTGTAGTGTGGGGCCCAAAACTGGACACAGTACTCCAGATGAGGCCTCACCAACGTTGAATAGAGGGGAATGATCACGTCCCTCGATCTGCTGGCAATGCCCCTACTTATACAGCCCAAAATGCCGTTAGCCTTCTTGGCAACAAGGGCACACTGTTGACTCATATCCAGCTTCTCATCCACTGTAACCCATAGGTCCTTTTCTGCAGAACTGCTTCCTAGCCATTCAGTCCCTAATCTGTAACAGTGCATGGGATTCTTCCGTCCTAAGTGCAGGACTCTGCACTTGTCCTTGTTGAACCTCATCAGGTTTCTTTTGGCCCAATCCTCTAATTTGTCTAGGTCCCTCTGTATCCTATTCCTACCCTCCAGCGTATCTACCACTCCTCCCAGTTTAGTGTCATCTGCAAACTTGCTGAGAGTGCAGTCCACGCCATCCTCCAGATCATTAATGAAGATATTGAACAAAACCGGCCCCAGGACTGACCCCTGGGGCACTCCTCTTGAAACAGGCTGTCAGCTAGACATGGAGCCGTTGATCACTACCCGTTGAGCCCGACGATCTAGCCAGCTTTCTATCCACCTTATAGTCCATTTATCCATCCCATACCTCTTTAACTTGGTGGCAAGAATACTGTGGAAGACCCTATCAAAAGCTTTGCTAAAGTCAAGAAATAACACATCCACTGCTTTCCCCTCATCCACAGAGTCAGTTATCTCCTCATAGAAGGCAATTAGGTTAGTCAGGCATGACTTGCCCTTGGTGAATCCTTGCTGACTGTTCCTGATCACTTGCCTCTCCTCTAAGTGCTTCAGAATTGATTTCTTAACTACCTGCTCCATGATTTTTCCAGGGACCGAGGTGAGGCTGACTGGCCTGTAGTTCCCCAGATCCTCCTCCTTCCCTTTTTTAAAGATGGGCACTACATTAGCCTTTTTCCAGTCATCCGGGACCTCCCCCGATCGAGTTTTCAAAGATAAGATCATGAGAACAATCATGCTCAGTAGTGAGTGGTAGGTTAGGCACAATAGATGAGGCCATGATTGCTTGAAATATAGCACACACTCCAACTCAAGCCTACTGGCACTTATGAGTAAAAACATTCCATGCAGGTAAAGAAGAGGAAGAGTGGAGGAGACAGAGATGGTGGATATACCTACCAACCAGCAGTCTGTAGGTTACAGATTGTGAAGTCCTATATAAGTGCTAAGTATTACTCTGGAAAGAAAAGCAGAAGCAAGCTCATTTCAGAAGCCACACACCAAAGAAAAACACTGAGACAAGAATGGTTTTGCCTCACTAGTAATCAGAGAGGTTTTGAGAGAACTGATGTTTTCTGGACACTTTTTAAAGGAGAAAGCTTGCATCTAGCAACCCAACCTGCAGGTAGCCTGTAATACGTGGAAGTTCCTGGGTCTCCCATGAGAGCAGTACTACTCTAGCTGTTGGGCTGGCCCATGTGCCTAGTCCTAGTGGTGTATATGACAGTCCAGATACCAGGATAGGAGGGGCATTCACCATATTAACTGAAAAATTGCTTATTTTTCTCCTATTCTTTTGGGTTGTACAAAGTTCAGCCCCTCCTCTGCCGGCCAGCTGTCACACCAATGTGACAGACAAGCATTATTCTTGTGCCATCACAGCTACTAGAGAATCCTGATGGAGTATGAAACCACCAATGCTTAGGGACAAAAGGTGCGGTGAAAGACTTTTTTTTTTTTTAATTGTTTTGCAAAACCTTGCCATTATTTATTATTCCACCCTTCAAGATACTGAACAACAACATAAGTTTTGTGTAACACAAACAACTGCTCAAAAATAGCATTTATCCAGGGTTCAGTGATAGATGTAACATTTGCCAGCATGGTCTGTACTGGGATATCACAGCAGAGGATGACCTCAGATGTGGAAGGGCTGGATGTTGTGGGACCTAAAAGGGGTAGATATGGTCTAGCAGATTGATCCCAGTACTGGGCTACAGGAAGCCCAAGTTCCATTTCCTACTACTAACTCACTGTGGGATTTTGAATAAATCACTTAATTTACTGCTGCCTCAGTTTCCCCATCCATAAAAGAGGGATAATGATACATGCTCACCTCTGTAAAGCATTTCAAGATCTATATATGAGAAATTATACATAACTACAAAGAATTATTAAACAATGAACATTTTAAAAAATCTGTTTGTGTGTTTGAATGCCTTCCTTAGCATTAGGATGCCTTCCTTGGCTAATAGAAGCATTCAGCACATTGCTGTTGAAGATGAAAGTTGATTAATTTTGTTTTCAACTCACCTTTTGAAGCTCAGACTTACTCTGTAATCTTAATAAAATGTGAAGGGTGTTTCATTAAATATAATACATGAGCAATCACTTGTATTAAAAATGTTTTTTTTACCTTGATAGCAAACATGCATTTTGTTTCAACTGGGAAAAATGGAAGCTCTTCATTTTTCTCCAATGTCTTATAAATCTTCCTAAAATTTATCATATCATCAGGGCCAATCAACAGCAAGCTAAGGCCTTCGTTGGCAGCTCGAGCTGTTCTGCCGCTTCTGTGCACATAAATCTCAGATGTGCGTGGAACCTGCAAAAATTCTATGGTTAAAAGGCTTCAATAAATCAAAAAGAGTGTATATGAAAGGTAAGGAAATGCTTGCAACACTCGGACCCAGAGATGACAAGCAGGTGTCTGATAAATTGCTTTCGTAACATGAACGTTGTTGATAACAAAGAAAGGAAGTGATTAAGGCACAGAGGTGGGATGTTCTAGACCCAGCTCTGCCAGTGACGGCTTGCGCAACTTTTGGTGAATCACTCCTATTCCCTGAGCCTGTTTCCCTATGCACAAAGCAAGGAAAAATGATACCCAACCTCAGACATGTTATGAGGTGGGGTCATCTGATTCCTCTGGAGTGGGACCCTCATGCCTAAGTTCAGAGTGTAAATGGGAAAGTAAGAAGAGCCATAACCATACAGGTAACTTCTTGTACACAAAACTGTCTGTAAATTGCACCCTGACACTAGTGATGGTCACTCTAGCAATGGGCAAAATTTATCTTTGTAAAGCATTTTGAGATCCTTAGATGCAGAGGGCTATAGAAGCATTAAATACTTGAGCCTTAATTTCTATACTTCTTTACTAGGGACTGAGAAGCACTGTTTTATATTGTTGCCAGGTTTTAGATCAATGAGACCTTGGTTCAAAAGCAGGCAATAGAAGCTTCAAAAGATTTTATAACCTGGTAATGGATGACATGCTGCACGTTAGGAATATCCAGACCACGAGCTGCAACATCTGTTGTCAAAAGGACACAGCTGAAATAGAGAAAGTGGGGATACATGCTATTCATTAAACATAAACCTGTAATATAAACCAGATGCCAGTAAACACGCAGTGTGAGTGACCCAGAATTTTTCCAAAAGAGTTTGAAGAGCATGCTCATTTTATAACTTCTGCTAGGAATATGCCATCTATTTGGAAGTCAAGAAATTGACACCTAAACACCTGATCTAGGGCAATCTTGAAATGTGAAATATTGAAAGGAAAAGAAATAATGTAATTGTTACTGACTGTGGACCAGATACTGCTCCCAATGAGGTCAATGGCAAAGCTGTCATTAACTTCAATCCTAGCAAAATTGTGCCTTGCTATTCTTTTATTCTCTTCCTATTTCACAGAAGTCAGTGTGAAAAGACCTATTTGATCATCTAATCCAACTTCCTGGCAGCACAAGTCTGCTCCCCCTACAAAACATTTTGCAGCACTTTGTCCAGTCTAGGTTTAAACGTCTCATTAATTTAATATGATTTTACTACTAATAATGCTGATTCTTTTGAAAAGGTACATGATATGGCTATGACAGCTTTTGCTGGTAGGAACACTGCAATGCAGGTTGCAAAACTATTCCTCCATTATAGGCCTCTGTGTTCAAACACTCTGAATTTTCTGAACATAATTCCTTTTGGACTGAAAATTCTTATACTGAATTGCATTTGAGGAAACTGCATTTAGCCAGTTCTGAACTATAAGAGGGTGGGGGGGAAATACAGTATTTTGTATTCTGACCACTAGATTTTTTTCATGCAATTATGTCAAACAGATGCATTTTCAAGCAAGCTATGTCACATATAAATAATCCATAACAAGGGCTAGGGCCTCTGTAAGGACTGGTGATAACTGTGTTTTGTTTTTGTTTTTAACTCTGCAGGCAACTGAAAAATCATTCACAAGCATTCTCAGTAGGAACCGGCTACGATTTTAACAAAAGCTGTTTTATAAATAAATAAATGGAGATATCCTATCTCCTAGAACTGGAAGGGACCTTGAAAGGTCATCGAGTCCAGCCCCCTGCCTTCACTAGCAGGACCAAGTACTGATTTTTTGCCCCAGATCCCTAAGTGGCCCCCTCAAGGATTGAACTCACAACCCTGGGTTTAGCAGGCCAATGCTCAAACCACTGAGCTATCCCTCCCCCCTAGCAAATTATGACAATGCATTGCATAGCTTATAGTTATAGGGCTCAATACAGGGCGATAGCTGGGTGAAATTCCTTGACCATTGCTATACAGGTGAGACTAGATGATCTAATGGTCCCTTTTGGCTTTAACAATCTATGAAACTCTGCTCGGTCTGTCATAAACCAAGGATAGGATTGATAAAATGTTCTGCAGAAGGGATGTTTTATCAAAAGTTTAACTGAAAACACACACACACACACACACACGAGTGTGAATTTTGTACTAGCGAAAGGTGCTCAGTTACAAACTCTGGAGACAGAGGCCATCAACTTGTGCACAGAATAGGTCAGTTTGGGCAATAGCAATGTGAGCTTCCCCACACAGCTCCTGCCTCAACGTCTTCATGTGCGATTTAATCTTTGGCTTCTCTGCCTGAGTCGGTCAATCAGGGGGCCAATCAATTCCAACTGTGTAGGCGTTTTGTTGTTATGGACCCTTATGCGCCACGAGATGAACTGAGACCACCACATCATATCACAAAGGGCACTGAACAGCCAGCAGATGGTAACAATTTTCAGTTATTACCAGCCTGGATTAGATTTGAACTGGTGACCTAGAAGTTGTCAAGAGCTGTGTCCTATAGCCAATCCCCTGAACCATTCGTCATCTCCCCCCCAACTCTCCTCCCGTAGTCAACCGTTTTTCCTTTTCATGCACAGTTTTCCCACAACAGATCAACTTACGTCTCTCGCTCAGCAAACCTTTCCAGGTTTTTTAACCTTTGCTTCTGGTGCATGTTTGCATGCAGAGGCAGGGGGTTACAGTCCAGGATTGTGAGGAGTGCACTCAGGCGTTTTATGCAGTCTATACTGTTTGCAAAGACCATGGTTCTTCCTGGGTACTGAAGCAAAAAATAATAGAGGTAATAGTCTTTGTCATCCATGTCACAGTAGATCCTGGTTTCGGTCAGAGTCTCTACAGTGGTCTCTTTTCTTGTTAAGTCTATCACTTTAGGTTTTCCCCTTATCCCCACTTTTTCCATTAGCATTTCCAGTTTGGTCTTTTGGTCTATTTTTTTAGCATATTTCTTTTGTAAAACTCTTGTGGGAGCCTGATGGACCAAAGTCAGCGTGGCAGAAAACACAAAAGTCTGACGTCGAGGGTTATATTGTGAATCATTTAACATTTCCAGCAACTGAGAGAGTTCTAAGAAATGTCCCCTTTCAACCATTCGGTCTGCTTCATCAATCACAAGGCACCTGTTGGACACAAGACAGGTACAGTATAGAAGCACAGTGGTTACTTTAGATAAATAGAAATCTGATACACTTCAAAAGAACCTTTCTTGCTTTTCCCCATGTAAAACATAAAGGAGGCTAGGCATGCATGGGTAATTACAGCAGCCGTTTCTGTTCCTCTCTGAAAGTTCAAAGGCAACAATTCGGTTTTTGGTAATGTGGTTGACATCCCCCACTCTCAATGTAATGAATATGAACTTTAATGAGATCTTCTAGCAAAGACATAAGTGCTCCTGCACAGTCAACATTAGTTAATCAGTAAGTAATTAAGCATGTTTGGTGATACTGGATAGTCTTTCCCAAGGATATTAATTCTGAGTAGTTAGATTAAAAGCCACCTTTACCTGAGCTGCCGGAGGTTTGAGAGATGTGGGTGTTTCTCTTTAATTAGCTCCCATAAACGACCTGGGGTTGCAATTACAATTTCTGGCTTCTGATTCAATACTCGTTCCTGTTTCTGAGCAGCCATTCCACCGACCAGAATTGCAGTTTTAATGCCTAGAACATACAAGATCGCATGATGTAAAGACCACGGAGGATTAGTTTACTTTAGTTACTTCCCACTGGAAAATATTCTCCACATTTTAGGAAGGAAAATGGATATATTCCATAGTATACTGCAGCTTTGGGAAATCATTTAAGAAGTCTTTATGTAGACTGTAAGTTCATTTGGCCAGGAACTGTCTCTTCCTCTTCTCTGTACAACATTAAGCATATGGTCAGCATTACAGTGAAATGCTGATTATAGAAAGAGGCCAAAAGTAAAACGATACCTCTTGAATTGCACTTGCCTTCAAACAGCAGGAATGATTATTTATATACTAGATAGTTAATGCATGTTTTCTTCAGGTTCCGAATGCCCACATAGGAAGGCAACCCACCACTCTCCCTCAAGGTCTAAGCTTTGACATTCTTCCACTCAGAATTAGATAATATGTTAATGTGTCTAATGGGTAAGCAGTCCCTTACACTGTCAGGAGGTCTGCACACAATGAATAAAGTTGAGGAAGGCATGTCTTGTACTTGGATTATGAACTGCCCATTTTAGCAACCAGCCAGTGGAAGTTGTTGACAACTAAAAGTGGCCAGACTAAGCATATGAAGATTTGCTCAAAGTCAGTTTAGGGTGACAGGGACGGACAACACTGGGAGGGATTTTCCTTCCTGCCTCCAAATGCTGTTGCAGCAGCAGCACACAGTGGTTGTTAAAAAAACACCCAGTCTACTCTGACAACATAGCAACTGTCTCTCACTGGGGCGCAAAGCTGCAGTAGCTTTTAACAGAACTGTATTTCTGCAAATCGATGTGGTGTTTTAAGGGTAAGAGTTAAAATTAGCCTTCCTTTCAGTTACACAGCAAGAGGTATAAGAGGCCAAAGGAACACGTTTTAAAAAACACTCCATGCTCCATGTATTCCTGAAGAATAGCAGTATTACTCTAATGAATACATAATCATTAATATTGGGAAGGAGAGGTAATTTTTGCTACTTGATTCTCCATATCTTACCTCAACTCATTCACATAAGAGTTGCATGGGCTTCTAATATGTAAAGGAGATGAGGAGGTTTATAATATGCTTTAGCCAAACAAATTATTGGGCTCAAAGCAGGGGGTAACTGGGTGAAAATCTACAGTATGTGTTATACAGGAGTCAAACTCGATGATCTAATGGTTCCTTCAGGCCTTAAAAATCTATATAATATCCATGTTGATATATTTAACCCACATCATCAGAAAGTGGTACTTGGGTATCTGTGGCCATGTGACCACTGATTTTAGTGCAGATTTTGTATTTCTAAGTCAACAGTGACAGTAAACATTTGTAGGTGGAAGTTATAGTGCACAGCTTTAGGCAACACATTAATGGTAACTTTGCACTTCTACAGTGCTTCCCATCCAAGAATCTCAAATCACATTTCAAACATTCATGCATTAAGCTTCCTAACACCCCTTCCAAGGAAAAGGAAGTATCTCCATTTTATGAAGAGGAAACTGAGGCACACAGAGTCAGTAGCAAAGGCAGGAACAGACCCCAGCTCTCTTGCCTCTGTCTCTCCTACCTGTAAATTTGGCCACGGCATCAATATGATGTTTTACTTGTACAGCTAGTTCCCTTGTGGGAGTCAGCACCAGCCCTAAAAGAGGCCGGTTTTTATTCAAGTCAGCAGCACGTCTGTTGGCATCAAAATCAAATTCTACATTTTCCAGCACCTTCATGCAACCTATTGTGCAAGATTCATCTACGTCATCATCACCCCCACTATCTTCATCCTGCTTAGGGTTTAGGTGCTTAGGGTTTGTTTCATTATCACTTTCCCATCCTGGTTTGTCTTCATCATCACAGAGAGGCTCTTCAGTGGCATTGTCACTTCTGCTTTTTGATTCTTGCCACCGTAGCACAGAGTGGATCATTGGAATTGCAAACGCGAGTGTTTTCCCACTTCCTAAAAACACCAAACAACAAGACAGAAACACAAGCATTACAACTGTTTGCAAAGAAGCAGCAGCCAACTGCAGTTACTAAAGTAAATAAAAAACTACTCTTATTTTATTTATTTCTATGGTATAAGTGCACATTTTTGATTCTATGAAATTAGAAGCCAAGCCACAGCACCTTGCTTTAAATGCCTATAATAGTGACCTCAAGTAGATATTTTCTGGATGGAGCAGGTATTTTTCCAAGCCCCAGATGGGCAGGCAAAATATACATTTGCTAGGAAAGTAGTTTTAAAAAATTGCAATAGCAGCCAAGGTCTTTTTAAAGAACTGTATACCCTAAAGGAGAATACCATGCCCTAATTGACTGCTCGGATCAATGTTCTCCAAATAAAGGAATAGCAAATGAGGCCAAGGACAAACTGAAAGCTATTTAAAGTATTAATTTATATTTTTTTCATTATGTGATTTTGCTTATTAACTGAGAAACTAAGTGTAACCATTATTTCACTTTTTGTAATAAAAAGACCAATCACTTGACTTAACACAGAGCACAAACTAAAGGGGGAAGATGGAAAAGTGCTCCATTAAATGTAATTTCAGGGGTCTACTGTAGATTCATTTATAGCCTGGGGCAGCAAACCCTTAATAGTATCTGATATGTAAAGATCATCTAGGGGATGCTTTGGCCAAACACTGAATCTCTTCAGGGGACCAAAGAGATTAAACAAAACTGTTCATCTGGACTCAATTAATATATATTATCTAGTCACTGTCTGATTTACCCCCTTCCCTTTCCTGCTTTGTGTGACCAGTCTCTCTCTCATATCTTTTTGTGATTCATCTCCCCTTCTACATGGCCCTCTCTGTACTGTCTGCCAGCAGCAAAGTGAAATTTACAGTTAGGTCCTTGTCAATTTCCCTTTTCTCCTAAGGAAACATCTTGGGGACTAGTGGCTTAGCATCATATTCCTGTAGTAGGTTACTAGTGGTGAGTGGTAGTTTAGAGACTGCAACCCCCTTCTGACAACAAAAATTACTAAAGGACCCCAGTGCCCTGTGTTACTCTAGATTTTAGAGTCTAGAATCAGGGCCAGCGCTAGCAAGCAGGGCAACCGCCTGGGGCCCCGCAAAGCTAAATTGCTCGGGCTTTGGTTTCAGCCCCACTGCCCAGGGCTGATGCCCTCACTCTTCTGCTTCAGCCCTGCACGGCGGGCTCTGGCTTCAACTTTCTGCCCCGGGCCCCAGCGAGTCTACTGCCAGCCCTGGCGACCCCATTAAAAGAAACTTTTTTTTTTTTTTTTGAACCCTGTTATAGTCTTCGCCTTCACAACATCCTCTGGCAAAGAGTTCCACAGGTTGACTGTGCGTTGTGTGAAGAAATACTTCCTTTTATTTGTTTTAAACCTGCTGCCTATTAATTTCATTTGGTGACCCCTAGTTCTTGTGTTATGAGGAGTAAATAACACTTCCTTATTTACTTTCTCCACACCAGTCATGATTTTACAGACCTCTATCATATCCCCCCTTTAGTCGTCTCTTTTCCAAGATGAAAAGTCCCAGTCTTATTAATCTCTGCTCACATAGAAGCTGTTCTATACCCCTAATAATTTTGGTTGCTCTTTTTCTGTACCTTTTCCAATTCCAATATATCTTTTTTGAGATGGGGTGACCACATCTGCATGCAGTATTCAAGATGTGGACATACCATGGATTTTTATACAGGCAATGTGATATTCTCTGTCTTATTATCTATCCCTTTCCTAATGATTATCAACATTCTATTAGCTTTTTGACTGCCATTGCACACTGAGTGGATGTTTTCAGAGAACTATCCTGAAACTTGGAGCAATGACTCCAAGATTTCTTTCTTGAGTGGTAACAGCTCATTTAGACCCCAACATTTTATATGTATAGTTGGGATTATGTTTTCCAACGTGCATTACTTTGCATTTATCAACATTGCATTTCATCTGCCATTTTGTTGCCCAGTTTTGAGAGATCCTTTTGTAGCTCTTCGCAGTCTGCCTGGCACTTAACTATCTTGAGTAGTTTTCTATCATCTGCAAATGTTGCCACCTCACTGTTTACACCTTTTTCCAGATCATTTATGAATATGTTGAATAGTAATGGACCCAGTATAGACCCCTGGGGGACACCACTATTTACCTCTCTCCATTCTGAAAACTGACCATTTATTCCTACCCTTTGTTTCCTATCTTTTAACCAGTTACTGATCCTGGAGAGGACCTTCCGTCTTATCCCATGACAGCTGACTTTGCTTAAGAGTCTTTGGTGAGGGACCTTGTCAAAGGCTTTCTGAAAATCTAAGTACACTATATCCACTGTATCCCCCTGGTCCACATGCTTGTTGACCCCCTCAAAGTATCCTAGTAGATTGGTGAGGCATGATTTCCCTTTACAAAAAACATGTTGACTCTTCTCCAACAAGTCATGTTCATTTATGTGTCTGATAATTCTGTGCCCCAGAACTCCCCATAGCTGATCTCCCTGTGGATATACCTGGCTATCCAATTCCTACTAGTTCCCTTTATGCTGCTGCCGGTAAGAGAAACAGATCAGTGTCTCATCAATCCCTTTCTTCCCTGAGGCCCAACCTTAGCATACTAGATGCTTCAGAGGCAACCAAATTCCTACTCCATGCACAATACACCAGACCCAATATATACCAATATGTATAGGTCAACATTGGGAATGGGATAACTAGACTGGAAGTACTACTGGCTGTTTTTGCTACAGCAAAGACACAGTGTTCTTCAGGGACAAATTCTGCTCTCATTTACACCTTTGCAACCCCATTGGTTTCAATTGGATTGTATGGGTGTGTAATTATGGCTTACTCTTTAAGAATAATTAAAAATAAGACTTGTTGATAAGCATGGATGGGGAAGAAGTGGAGGATTTAAAACTTTGCATGTAATAGTATGTGACACAAATGCACTGCATTTAATCTTTTCTACATCATAACTGTGCATAGTAAACACACCCATTGAAGCTTATATGCTCTTCACACTGTTATTGCAATTATGACAATACACTGCATGTTTTAAAAGGGAGAATGGGAGATTCAATGTGCTAACAGCATGGATTTGTACCTGTTTCTGCAGCACCAAGAACATCCATATTATCTCTGATTGCAGAAGGCAGGGCTAATGCTTGAATAGGAGTTGGAGCACTAAATCCTAGATAGCTCAAGGCCTGCAGAACCGGCTTAGGAACGAAGAGGTCTTTCCACGCAGACACATCTGCTTTTTGATCAGATGAGGCAGACAGAACTCCCATAGTCCAATTTTTAACCTTTTTAGAAGACTTTGCTGGTAGAGGAGCTCTCTCAGGTGGAAACACTTTCTTTTTCACTTTCTTTTTTTTCTTTTTCTTCAAAGTTTTTTCTGTGGTTGTGGTGCCTCCTGATTCACATTCATCTTCCTCATAACCAAACAACTTGGTGGTGTCTTTAGGCTTGTCCTCTTGATCAATTACATCTTGCTCCACTATAAGATTATAATTTTTACTTGCCCTGGTTCCCAGCTCTTTGTCTTTCTTTCTCTTTTTTTTCTGGGAGATAGAATCTTCTTCCTCCTCCTCTTCTTCAGAAACACTATCCGATTTTCTCTTTCCTTTTTCTTTTCCAATTTTGGAAGAATTCACCAATTTATAATCTGTAAGCTCCTCAAAACACACTAAATCTCCCAGCTGCTCATCGGCAAACAGATTTGGGTCAATTTCTATGGGTTTCCATTTTCCTACTACTTTGATACCCTTTTGTTTCAATTTAAAGGAAGTCTTAAACTTATTTCCTTTTTTTGTCTTCATGATTATCTAAAAAAAATTGGAAAATAAACCATTGTAAGCCACCAGAACAAAACAGTGACAGTCAAGTTAACATACTCATAAACACTGGAATGCATTTGTGTAAATCTGATAGGCTGTCTGTTGCAGATAACTGCAGTTTGTCTCTGGATTCTAGCCTATTAGCCTTATTGACTGACTTTCATGGTGCTGGATTGGGACTCTGTTTTGTTTCTGCACTTTTAAAAACACTTGCAACTCTAAGCTCACACAGCTATTTGACAAATGAATTTTAATTACCGAAATTGCATTTGAAATGACAGGTCTGTTTAAAATGATTTGTCAGGCTCCTATTGAAAAATGGATGAGACACCTAAGCAATATCAAAGCCCCAATGCCAGACTCTCAAACCAGCTTCTGTTGTATTGCTTTTTATTAATCTGACATTTTTAGAATTTAGTGTTGAAAACTCTTCTGAGGGTCACACAAAATGGAAAGTAGGCTGCAGCCTGATATTGGGATTCCTCTATTGCTGATTCATAGATAACATCCCTTTTTTACCAGAATGCTGTTTATTTGCGGTAGGCTCATATATGATCACAGTTAACCATTTGAATTGTTTATGTCCCCTTGAGATAAAGTGATTTCTCTCACTAAAACAGCATAATGGGCAGGACACTGTGCTCTACTTTAAAGAGAGAATCCTGTACCCCTCCCTTCCAGTTCCTCTGAGGAGCTGCCTTTCCTTTAGCAAGATGGGTGGGAGTATTCTGAGCACAGGGCAACTGAATCTAGTTACTGAAATGGGAGCTGCATAATTTGTGGAGGATTCCTTCCCTTCTCCAACCCTCAGAAACTACCCCACACACACTACAAAATAAGTACTTATGTGAGCAGTTTGCCCTTGTGTATGTGCTTAAGTTTTATTGCTGGTTTTGAAAGTTTGACCCTCAACTTCTTGACCTGGAGGGCAACTACTTACTGCACCATTAGATTATTAGAAAGTGTGTACCAGTTAAATGCTAAGTTCAACTATACTATATGTGGGTTAGATCACTGAGGTGATGAAGAATGGCTTTGGAATGTGAAAAGTCACTGGGTAATGCTTTTATTTAGGGGATAGAAAGGCATAAAGATCTGGGAAGCTAGCAGGTGGAAGGAAGCACTGGGAAGAATTAGAGGTAGCCACCTGCTGTTGGCATCTTCCCACAGGGCTGATCTGAGCATGGCCTTTGTCCTGTTTTAACTATATCAGGGGTTCTCAAACTAGGGGTTGGGACCCCTCAGGGGGTCATGAGGTTATTACCGGGGGGGAGGGGGTCACGAGCTGTCAGCCTCCACCCCAAACCCTGCTTTGCCTCCAGCATTTATAATGATGTTAAATATATAAAAAAATGTTTTTAATTTATTGGGGGGGTCATAGTCAGAGGCTAGCTATGTGAAAGGCATCACCAGTACAAAAGTTTGAGAATCACTGAACTATATCGTCTTAGGAAGTGTCACAGCCCCTGGTGTGGACTCCCCCGTATAAAAGTGTTCACACGATGGGGTTGTACCCCTTTACCTGTATCCACTGCCACACCGCTGTACAGGTGGAAGGATTGGCTGTAGACAAAAACAGGACAGGTTTCAGAGCGGTAGCTGTGTTAGCCTGTATCAGCAAAAAAAACGAGCCCTTGTGGCACCTTAGAGACTAACAAATTTATTTGGGCATAAGCTTTCGTGGGCTAGAACTCACTTCATCAGATGCATGGAGTGGAAAATACAGGAGCAGGTATAAATACAGGAAAAAATGTGATTTGCCTTACGAAGTGTGAGGTCAGTCTAACGGGACAATTCAATTGACAGCAGGATACCAAGGGAGAAAAAATAACGTATGAAGTGGTAATGAGAGTGGCCCATTTCAGACAGTTGACAAGAAGGTGTGAGTAACAGTAGGGGGAAATTAGGTTTAGGTTTTGTAATGACCCAACCATTCCCAGTCTTTATTCCGGCCTAATCTGATGGTGTCCAGTTTGCAAATTAATTCCAGTTCTGCAGTTTCACGTTGGAGTCTGTTATTGAAGTTTTTTTCTTGAAGAATTGCCACTTTCAGGTCGGTTAATGAGCGACCAGGGAGACTGAAGTATTCTCCTACTGCATTTTGAATGTTATGATTCCTGATGTCACATTTGTGTCCATTTATTCTTTTGCATAGAGACTGTCCGGTTTGGCCAATGTACATGGCAGAGGGGCATTGCTGGCACATGATGGCATATATCACATTGGTAGATGTGAAAGTGAACAAGCCCCTGATGGTGTGGCTGATGTGGTTAGGTCCTATGATGGTATCCCTTGAATAGATATGTGGACAGAGTTGGCATCAGGGTGGTTGGGTCATTACAAAACCTAAACCTAATTTCCCCAATTTCTAGCCCACGAAAGCTTATGCCCAAATAAATTTTAGTTTCTAAGGCCTGGTCTACACTACGGGATTAATTCGGATTTAGCAGCGTTAATCCGAATTAACCCTTCACCCGTCCACACTACAGAGCCAGTTAATTCGAATTAAAGGGCCCTTTAAATCGATTTCTGTACTCCACCTCGACGAACGGAGTAGAGCCTAAATCGATTTTGTTAATTCGAATTAGGGTTAGTGTGGCCGCACACCACCGAATTAATGTGGTTAAAAACCGAATTAAGGTGCTTAGTGTGGCCGCGCACAATCGAATTTATACAACCTGTTTCCCAAATTCGAATTATCTAAATTCGGATTAATCCTGTAGTGTAGACATACCCTAAGGTGCCACAAGGACTCCTCCTAAAACCAGCACAGCATCGCAGGCTACCCAGGCCTGGCCCACGCGCTGATCTGCCACCAGGGAGAACTCACCACTTACGGTGGCCACTTAGGCTGCTCCTCAGGGGCGCCGGACAGCAGCAGCGTAGCGCCCCCGGCCTGAGTGCGAGCGGTGGGTCTCCCCCTCTCGGCGATGGGGGCTGGGCCCACGAGACGGGCCCCTCGGCAGAAGCCGAACGCGAGCAGACCCACAAGGGGGAGGGGGGCGGCGTAAGGGGCAGAGTGAACGGCCTCCTCGCGGCGCGAGCTAGACCGTGCCCGCGAGCCCGGCCGCCGGGAAGGGAGTAGGGCTGCCCTTTACACCCGCCTGCCGGGGCGGGCTGGGCTTCCCCCGGGGCCCCGGCGTCCCCCGCCAGGCCGGACACCCTCGGGCCTCTGGGCCCGCTCCCTTCTCCCCGCCGCCGGAACGCCGCACGCAGGTCGAAGCAGGAGCGGCTGCCACCGGCCGTGTCCTACGCCGCGACCCAGCTGCCTCCCGCGACTCACACCGACTGGGCCCGCACCGTCACCGCCTGCTGCTGCTGCTGCTCTCCGACGCGTTCTACCACGTGGGGACACAGCCGGGCGCGGCCATGGCAGCCGTGACGTCACTGCCCTGCGCCCGCCCCGGGTCAAAGCGGGGGGGCTTTGCAGCCTCCTCAGGCTCCGCAGTAACAGCAGCGGTGCCGCTCCGGGAGGGGCTACGGGGGAGCCGGGCGTGGTGCGGGTGTCTGGGCCAGGCCGCAGGGCTGGGGGGAGCTGGGCTAGGGGAGAGACAAGGGGGATGAGGTGATGTATTTTATTGGGCCAGCTTCAGTTGGGGGCAGGTACAGGCGTTTGCTCTGCAGGTCTGGGGAAGGAACGCGGCCTGCCTGAGCTAAATACACGGTGGTGCAGATTGTGAAGCATCAGGCATAACATGTCTGGTAGGAGGTAGCAAGGAAATGGAGCAGGTGGTAAGGGTTAGTTTGTTCTGCAAAGAGGTTTGAAGTGGGCCACCAGGGCCATTGAGGGTTAGCAGGCAGGTGTGTGTTGCAAATTGTGGTAATGAGCCATGAAACCACTGTCTTGCTTGATTCAGAGTAGCAGCCGTGTTAGTCTGTATCCGCAAAAAGAACAGGAGTACTTGTGGCACCTTAGAGACTAACAAATTTATTAGAGCATAAGCTTTTGTGGGCTACAGCCCACTTCTATATGCATCCGAAGAAGTGGGCTGTAGCCCACAAAAGCTTATGCTCTAATAAATTTGTTAGTCTCTAAGGTGCCACAAGTACTCCTGTTCTCTTTGTCTTGCTTGAGTTCATGGTTTTTAGTGTCCAACAGAGTTATGAATTTAAGTTCCTAGATTTGCCTTTTGGAAGTGGTGTGCAGGTTTCCTTTGAGGATGAGGCCGGAGAGGTGAGATAAGTGTTAGCCCGTGGGTGATGGGGTGTTTCTATCTTTTATCATTGTTCTGTGTGAGTTTATTCAAGAGCGTAGTGGTTGCCTGGTTTCACTTGCATAGGTGGTGTTGGTTAGGGACAGACAGGTTGCAATGTTAGGAGAGAACTGGGCATGGCATGGCCTTGTGTCTCTGGGTTAGGAACAGACAGGTTGCAGAATCCTGGAGGAGCTGGGTCCCTGACATCCAAGTTATACTTTACTTACTCCTGGGAGAATTCTGTGCCACTGCGCAATGCAGAATTTTGCAGACATTAATGTGCATGCAGAAATTATTCCCCCCCTCCTCCCCCCCCCGAATGGGCTGCAGAGATGTTGGTTGCTACTAGGGGCTGCTGGACCAGGGAAAGCCCAGCTCGCAAATAGAAGAAGACAGGGGGAGGGGCAGGAACTGGAGGCTTCCCAGCAGTTGCAGTTCCCAGCACACCCTGAAGGAAGGAGGTGGGGGTGTGCAGGAAGCTCTGTGCAAACCCGGGACCCAGCATCAGGCTGTTTCTTCTTCTGGATCCCTAGGCTCTAGGAGGGTAGGGTCCATGAGTGTCTGGGGCAGGGGGACCATGCAGCTGGCCTCTGGGGGGTGGGGGTGGTCTGAGTGTCTGGGCTGGGGGGGGGGCATGGCTGGGCTCTGGGGGGAAAGGAAGAAGGTGTGTGTGTTTTCCCCCCTGGCTGGGCGGGAGGGGGCGAAGCAGGAACTAAGTTGTCGTATGGGGTTTCTTTAACTCTCTACTCCTGGGGGAATTTTTGTGTGTCTTATTGTTACAGATATACTTGCTGACAGATATTTTGAAATAAATTACCAAAATAAACTGACGTGATTATATAGTGTTATTTTGACAAAATTTGCAGAATTTTAGAATATTGTGCACAGATTTTTTTAATTTTGGGTGCAGAATTCTCCCAGGAGTATTTACTCCAAAGATATCACAGACACGGAGCAGTGGACTGAGATTCTCAATGCCCACCAGGAATGTAGCTACACGGCTCCCATTAACTTCAGTGGGAATTGGGTGACTAAACCCCTTAGTCAGCTATGACAATCTCAACTGGGAGGCTTGGACCAAATAATGCTTTGTCCTGAGCAGTGAAGAGCTGGTGCAAAGCCTGAACTTGAGTTGAATGTTCGATCTAATGATGCCAATCATAAAGAAATAGGATTGAGGATAAGAGTAGAATAAGGGGTCTGGAGAAGTAGCAGGGAAGAAGGGTTCAGGTTGCCTACTTTGCCAGCTGCCAATGTGGAAAAATATATTGGCAGTAGATGGTGTCTTATGCATTCTGATTAATGAATGTGTAGGCAGCCAGTTGTTGGAGAAACACTCTGGTGGTGTCTGTAGGGCAGATCAGTTTACAGGCTATGTATATTGGTAGCAAAGTCTTTCTGATTCAATAACTTCTAGTTTCAGAGATGCTGTCTACAAGGCATATCCATCTAAAGTGAACAAACATGGATTATAACAATTACAGAACATGGGTGCCGACCTCTTCTGTACTTATGTAAATGCTCTCATATTGCCTACGTTCTCAGAATGAGATTTCCAGTCATTCATAATTTAATTAATTTCATTCATATGTGATGGGGTATAAATGTAGATGAGGATTATTTACACACCACCTTTGAAGTTTAGCTCTTTTTGAATTATTGTTTATGTAGGGGTGGGAAAACTTAGTGCAGCTGGTTAAATATTTTTTCCACATCATCATAATTCAAACAGCTGATAGTATTTTGTAGAGAGGGATCAGTTGTAAAATTTGGACACATATTTAAAAAAACCCCAGAGAGGAGGAGTGAGGGGAAGTTTGAGATCTGAAGTATTGATTCAGCCTATCGTCAGTTTAAATGTAAATATCTTCAGTAAAGAAGTGTGACAAGAAAAAATTATGAAATAAATTGATTTTTTTTAAAAAACTTGCCTGTTATCTTTGAAAGTATTTCCTAGTATGATGGTCTGTGTAGTAGGAGGAGAGCCTGAGACATAAGCCCTTGTAGTAGAAGCCTGGTATGAGGCAGGACCTGCTCACAGAATTTGGCAAGAACAGGGCTGATATTGCAGAAATACATATTCCTAAGAAGTGCTAGTCACAGAGTGCTCATGCAAAAACATCTGGTACCAGAACATCCCAATATCAAGGATGGTACAAAAACATTCCCCAAGGATAACAGAAACACACTGACCCTCCTAAAAGATAAGGTCAGGATGACACTACATTGTAGAGATGTTTTCATCGAACCAACGTGTACAAAATGATGGGTGATAACTAGCAATGGCAGGGGGCAGTAATTAACTATGTCAAAGAGGCAGTACTAACTTGTTGGTATCAGGATATAAAAATGTATTTCAGAGGGAGTATCTTTGTCTGTGCTTAGGGAGGAATGAAAAGTCCCACCATTCACTGAGCTGGTCCATTGTTATGGGAATACATGTATTAGTGGTCTGATAACGTCTGCAGGATAATAGTACCATGCTTTGTCGACAATAAACCTGCCTGGGTGGCTTCATCCCTTAAGAGATCTTGTGGTCATTGGGTGGTTTGCTTGAGGTCTGCCATGCCAGTTGTCTGTGCAGGGCTGGGGTGGCACACAGAGGGAACACACACATGCAGCCAAACATCTATCAATATCTAACCACAGTCTAAGAGCGAGGCTATTGTGTAGTCTTGTAGTAACAGGACAAATGGGGAAGAGGGTAGAGAGAAACAAAGACAAACATTTTACCCAGGTTATCATTTAAGTATGGCATACCTGTAAGCCTCTGCACAACACCACATGTAAACTTAAGGCAGTTGTAAGAGGGGTGGTTTGTTTTTTTAGTTGACACCCAAAAGTTGCAATTTTTCCCCTCAGGATTTGAGTTAGGGCATTTGGTAAATTAGAAGGAATGTGGTAGTGTAGGCAAACCATAGGCCCCAATTCAGGGAAGCATGTAGGCCTGTGCTTAACTTTAAGCATGTTCTTAAGCCTTTTCCTGAATCAAGGCCTTACATACTGTGGGGGCAGGTGCTATGTAACTATCTAAAATAACCTGCAGGACACAAGCCACTGTCTTCACTGAAAGTTATCAGTCCATTGGAGAGAATAGGCCAGTGCAACAACAATACAGGTTTTCCCATACCACTTAGCAAAAATGCCTTGATCTAGAGCTGAGAATACCTCTGAGTAGGAAAGGACACTTCAGACTCCATGTCTATTCAGTCCTTTGGCTTTTCCACTCAGATTGCTAACATGACTGCTGGTTAATTTTAGTTGGGATGATGGATTTTGTGATGGGGCACCTGCTTATTGAGTTGAGGCCACCAAATTACTTCACATAGTTGGAGAGTAACAGCTGCTGTTCACTATCAATTTAGGCAAAAGTGAAAAGGAAATATACCATTTAAACAGCTTGCAATTCAGTCTGTCTTATTTTTAGTAAGAAAGCTAAACTGGGGGCAAGAAAAAGACACCCCCTTTTCTGACCAGGTACAATCTGCATCTTTCACAAGCCTGTGAGTACCTAAGGTGCTGTCTGCATAAATAAGAAGAAGCTCTGATGCAGTACTGCAATACAGCGGAGGGAGCAATACGCAGATCTGTTTACCTTTGGTATTTTTATTTGTAAGAAGCTTTTCAAAACTCACAGTGTGTGTGTGTATGTATTTGTGTATATATATAATTTAAAAAACCTTCCATCCACCATTAAGAAAGCATGCATAAAGGGCTCTTTGGATCTAGTATCTAACACCAGCAATACTATGAGTGTAAATGTCACCAGAACCGCTCCTGCAACAACAGCCGTGTTATTTGCACTTACTTTTCTATTACTCAGTTCTTTTCCTATTGTGCTCCATTTAAAAGAGTGTCATGGACAAAGTAACTTGATTTGAAGAAATAACTATAGATGGAAAGCATACCACAGAGGTCACAGTGTGCTATTTTCTCTCCTATGTGATCAAGTGCTCTTTGCAGGTTGGCAAGGAAAAAGTACTGTATAAATTCTCTGTTATAATAATAGAAGATTTTTAGTTCTACTTAAAGATTGGCAGATGGTCGGAACAGCTTCTTTTGCTATGAGACATGCAGACAGATAGAAAACAGGAGGTTTCTGGGTGAGAGAGACCAGGGCTAGAAAGTGAAGCACAATTATTGCAACGATTGTGATTATTTCCTCTCAGCGGTGTCTGCAGATGCTTGTTGGCTATGGTGAGAGGACTAGAATACTAGAGGATTATTTTTGAATGCATAGTGGCAGAGGGCAGAAGTAAGAGAGGCAAACTTGGTATCTCAAGGACATTTCCAGTTCCAGGGAATCATTATTGTGTTAGTGGATTTGCAGTTGCACAAGGGGATTGATTTCAACTTTTTTCCTACAGAATAAAAGGATGAAGTGTCAAATTCTGCTTGGCTTGCTCACAGGAGTAGCCTAACTGGGGACAATGGGAGTCCTCGTGTGTGCTAGGTGAACAGGATTTGACCTGATGGCTGTAGGGCTTAATCCTGCAAACCTTATACATATGCGACAGTCCTTACTCACAAGTGTAGATACACTGAATTGGGAACTTCTTGGTGGCTTACACATAATTGCAAAGGGGTAGCAGGTGTGGAAGCTGGGGCCCAAATGTGATAACCCTCCTGATGAGGAGCTTCATTGACTCCAATGGGACTACATGCATTTGTAAGGAACACTTACTTTTTTTTTTCCTGAAATTGTTTTTAGTTTCTTTTCCAACCAAAACAATTCTACAAAACCGACACAAATTCATGAAATGTTAGTATCACCAAAACTTCCAGTTTTTGCTGAAAAAAGTTTGAGTTGAAACATTTTGCCCAGCTTTACCTGGAACCTTTTATTGACACTAAAACTTTGGGTTCAGTCCTTCACTCACAGAAATGACTTAGTGTGCACAAAGGCTGATTGGTGTCAACTGGCAAAGAGTTCACTGCAACTCCTAACAGGCCTGGCATACTCTCTACACCAGATGTGGGCAAACTTTTTGGCCTGAGGGCCACATCTGGGTATGGAAATTGTATAGTGGACCATGAATGCTCAAGAAATTGGGGTTGGGGTGGAGAAGGGGGTATGTGCTCTGGGGTGGGACCAGAAATGAGCTCAGGATGTTGGCTGGGGCAGAGGGTTGGGGTGGGAGGGGGTGAGGGCTCCGGCTGGGGGTGCGGTGGCTGGGGACGAGGGGTTTGGGTGCAAGAGGGTGCTCCGGGCTGGAATCGAGGGGTTTGGACGGTGGGAGGGGCTCGGGGTGCAGGCTCCGGGCAGCGCTTACCTCAAGCAACTCCTGGAAGCAGTGGCATGTCCCCCCTCCAGCTTCTACATGGAGGCACGGCCAGGCAGCTCAGCCCACTGCCTCGTCCGCAGGCACTGCCCCTGCAGCTCCCATTGGTTACAGTTCCCAGCCAATGGGAGCTGCAGGGGCAGCACTTGGAGTGGGGGCAGCGTGTAAAGCCCCCTGGCTTCCCCTAAGCTTAGGAGCCGGAGCGGGGACATACCACTGCTTCCAGGAGCAGCACGGAGCCGTGGCACGCACATGCGGCGCGGCCCCCCGTGCCCCAACCCCGTTCCCTGGCTGGAGCGCGGAAGCGGGACTAGCCCCAGACCCCACTCCCCAGTGGGAGCTTGAGGGCCGGATTAAATTGGCTGGTGGGCCGGATGTGGCCCGGGGGCTGTAGTTTGCCCACCCCTGCTCTACACCTAGCACATTGCTTTCATTATATTTATCCACAAATTATGTCATGTGAGGTCTCTAATAAAAGTTTATGCCATACTTACTGATCCTCATGGTCAGTGCAAGTTATATGCATGGATGATATGTAAGGAGTTGTGTATATGTATTGAAAATATGTTTTAAAGTCTGTGTCCAAGGCAGAGCTGATAAGTGCGTTTTAGGTAAGACAAAGAATGTTGATTCACATCTCTCTCTCTCAGCCATGTAGATAAGCATTGCAAGCCAACACAATGGAAACTCCATCTACATATATAGTCAACTGGAAAGGAGCACTCAGGAAAAAGCAAGCTTCGGGGGCTAGTGTGGCCATGTGCAAAGACAATGAACTTGGGGGATATAGTTAGAGGGCAAGGAGACACCCCTTTATTTTGCATTGAGGAAAGTAAACAGACAGCATGTTTACATTCATGAAAATGGGATCCCAACCAGCCATGGTTGGAAGCGCTGCAAAGGGCATTTGGGGTGAGATAAGCTTCTTTAGACAGATGGTTAGCCTATTAATGTTTAAATTTAGTCTCTAGGAATTATGTTATGATTTTGTTTTATTTGCAACCCTTCTGTTTCCATTATCCTTACTCATTGTCTCTCAAATCTTAATCTTTGATATTAAACTTACTGTTGTTTTCACTATAAACATGTCTCAGTGCTGTAATGTTATGTATGAGCTGACCCTGAGCTGAATCAAACAAGCTGGCTATTCCTTTGGGCACAGCATACTTGGTATTAGGGTGACCAGATGTCCCGATTTTATAGGGACAGTCCCGATTTTGGGGTATTTTTCTTATATAGGCGCCTATTACCCTCCACCCCTGTCCCGATTTTTCACACTTGCTGTCTGGTCACCCTACCTGGTATTACTGTGAGTGTTCAGTGGATAAGGGGCTGCACACTACAGGGGGATGCTTAAAAGAGGCTTGGGGAATGGGGTACACCTACTGCTAATCTGCAATAAGGTGATTCACAGTCCTGGGCAACTTGAGAGCCATCACACTTAGATATAATGGAACTTTCATGTGAATCAACCAACCCTGGCTTTGATTTGGCCTCCTTGGTACATCTCTTGTTTCTTCTCTTTTGTCAGGGAGTTGTATCTATGCTTCTTAGTTTAAACTGAACCACAAGGGGCTAATAAATCATGTCATACACAGTGAAATCCCTTTGTATTAATCTTAAAATTTTCTGGCTTGTTTCAGACAAAAAAGACCTAGGCATCCGCTGGTCGTTGAAGCCCTGCAAGCCTCCTGTGCTCTGCAGGCTGTAAAGGCTGTCCCCCTTGTGAGTTTCTGTGGAATGGCAGATTAGGCCTATGATGGATTCATAGATTCCAAAGCCAAAAGGGACCGTTTTGATCATCTCGTCTGGACTCCTGTATAATATAGGCCACAGAACTTCCCCAGAATAATTTCTAGAGCACATCTTTTAGGTAAACACCCAATCTTGATTTAAAGATTGTCAGTAACAGAGAATTCACCATGTCCCTTGGTAAATTGTTCCAATGGCTAATTACCTTCACTGTTAAAAATTTATGGCATATTTCCAGTCTGAATTTGTCTAGCTTCAACTTCCAGCTATTGGATCATGTTATATCTTCCTTAGCTAGATTAAAGAGCCTATTATCGAATATTTGTTCCCCTTGTAAGTACTTACATTGTGATCAAATAACCTATTAATCTTCTCTGTAACTTAAATAAATGGAGTTCATTGAATTAATCACTATAAGGCATGTTTTCCAGTCTTCTAATCATTCTCATGTCTCTTTTCTGAACCCTCTCCAATGTATCAACATCCTTCTTGAATTGTGGAAACCATAATTGGACACAGTATTCCAGCAGTGGTTGAACCAGTGCCAAATACAGAGGTAAAATAGCCTCACTACTCCTATGTGTTTATGCATTCAAGGATTGTATTAGCTCTTTAGGCCACAGAATTGCACTAGGAGCTCATGTTCAACTGATTATCCATCACGACCCCCAAATCTTTTTCAGAGTTGTTGCAGGCACAGAGGCCCGAGGACAGCAACAGGGGTTCGTTGCTCGGCGTGCTTCGCGCCAATAAACACACCGGGGTGGAGAAACAATCAAAGTTTATTTGAGATCTCAAAGTGGTGCAAGGAGACAAGCAAGTCTCAAATCGAGCACACCAGTAAAAAGCAGCTTCTCTCCTCTTATACTTTACAACTAAGCCCTCCCTTCTCTCCCCCTCTACCACCCCCCCCACTCCCCCTCCCTTCTCTACCGAAGACATGTTTATACATTTAAGCCGTTAAATCATTCTAGGGCTATAAATCTAGCTTGTTAGTAACATTCCTCTAAACAATCATTTGGTTCTGTTTATCCTTAGTTTACTACCCCTCCTCCAGCTAGAAACATGCAAACCTCATCATTATTGCTTAGGACCTGGTTATGAGCAAGGTTGTAATAGGTAACTGGCTATTTACACATTCCAATTCCTGTCCTTGGCTCTTGAGGTCGATTAGAGTTAAACATGGAAGGACAGAGTTTAAACATGGAAGAACTTTGGTTCATATATATAGGCCTAATGACGTCATCAGAGTCATTGCTTCCCATCCTGCAAGTATGGCTTATATTTGTTGTCCATATATGTATATGTTTACATTTAGCTGCATTAAACCTGTGTGGCACTTCTTGCTGTCTGCCATCTGACAGAAGCATGGAACCCACACAGCTCTGCAGTATTGTCATGAGTGTTGCAAACACAGGACGAATGACCTTGTGTTTGCAGAGCTGCAAGAAGAACCCTAGCAGTAGTGGACATGATGATTTTATGGAGGACAGATTGCTGTGGGACATAGCAAAACCCAAGGATGTTTGTGGTGTTCATGGAACAGCTGCAGACAGTGGAGTGCCACCTCAGGCCCCAAGAAACAAGCACTGACTGGTGCGATTGCATCATAACGCAGGTTTGGAATGATGTGAAAGGCCCCATTCCTAGGTCTGTGTACCAAACTCAACTCAGTCCTCCAGTGCAGGGACTCTAGAGTGAGAGCTGCACTGACAGTGGAGAAGCAAGTGATGATTGCATTGTAGAAGCTTGCAATGCCAGATTACTACTAGTCAGCAGAAAATCATCATGGAGTTGGAAAATCCACAGTTGGGGCCATTGTCATGCAAGTATGCAGGGCCATTTAGTCATCTGCTACGCAGGCCTGTGACGCTCAGTAACGTGCAAGACTTGGGGATAGATTGGCAGCAATAGAGTTCCCTAACTGCAGTGGGGCAATAGATGGTATGCATTTCCCTGTTTTGGAATTGTGTGGCCCACAGCCCATAAATAGGAAAGGCTACTTTTCTATGGCTTTGCAAGCATTGATGGATCACCGGGGACGCTTCACTGACATCAGTGGTTGGCTGGTCAAGGAAAGTGCATATGACGCTTGCACTATTAAGAACACAGGACTGTTCAGAAAGCTGCAAGCAGGGACATTCTTTCCTGATAGCTGAATTAGCATTGGTGATGTTGAAATGCCACTAGTGATCCTGGGGGACCCAGCCTACTCCTTGCTCCCCTGGCTTGTGAAGCTGAATACCAGCCAGCTCAACAGCACCAAGGAAAGATTTAACTACCAGCTCACCAGGTGCAGAATGACAGCTGAATGTGCTTTTGGTAGATTGAAGAGATGCTGGCGTTGGTAATCACCAGATTGGATCTCTGTGAGAAAAATATGTCAATGGTTATAGCTGCCAGTTGTGTTCTGCATAGTATCTGTGAAGCAAATGTTTCAGCAATGTGGAAAGCTGAGGTTTGAACAGCCAGACCAGACAAAAGGATTATTAGTAGAGCTCAACGCAGAGCTGTGTGGCTGAAGGAGACCTTGAAAGAGCATGTCACTGTCTGCATTTAGTCACAGTGATGTGGTGGGCTGTGCTGTACCTGGCCCTAAAGTTTTGGGTGGCTGTTAGGAATTGTGTGGTGCTTGCTGTCTGTTAATGCAGCTGTTGATTGTGTGGTGCCTGCAGTATATATATAATAATTACATATTTGTCACTGATCCTATGAGCTCTGTCGCCTGGGACAATAACAAGCAGTGGGCCCTTTCAGTAGTGCTTGGCATTCTGCAGCATATGATGTAATAAAGATTAATTATTTTCCCGTAAAAAAAATATTTTTATTGCATACCAAAACCAGTACTCTTCCATTTGAAGTATCTTTCCACCTCATTTGCTCTCCATCTATTTTTAAGTCTGATCTAAAAACATCTTTTCTCCTTTGCCTGTACCTCTTACTTTCTCTCTCCCTACTTTTGTTCTTTGTTTTATTTTTGCAACTAAGTTATTTATTTAACTTGGCAAAGCATGTTGGGATACAGCTCTCCTTGTTAAAGATTCAACATGCTGCCTCCTTTAACTAACGGCTGAGAAAGTTCCCAATCTACTTCTCTGTAGGCCTGATCCTGCACCATCGAACTCATTGGATTTTTACCATTTACTTCAACAGGAGCAGAATCAAACCCCTAGGTTCTGCAAGGGAGAACTCCAGCAAAAACAAGAAAGACAATATTTGACATTTATATTATATCTAAATTAAAAATATTCCATTAAAACAAGAAACAACCTTCTTTATGTTGGTACATTTTAAATAGGTAAACAAGGATTTCCCTCCCCTCTTTTTCAGGTGATTTTTAAAGTAAGAGGAAAGAGTTATAATTTCACCAGGACTTTATTCAAGTAATCTGATAATAGATCCTTAGAGATAACATAATCAATCAAGCAAACAAAACCCCCAAATAAATATTTTATGTAAAAAATGAAAAGAAATTGTTTGGCATTTTCTATGCTAGTATAAACAATCTTTTCTTTAACATCTTTCCTTTTTCATGTTATATTAGAGGGTACTAGACTATAGAACAGCAAACAGCAAGCCAACAGTACAGGTGATGAAAATTTAAATTATATGTTCCGTTATTTTCCATTATGTTCATTCTAATTATGCTGTTATAATGAACTGACACAAAGTGGCAAAGGAACAACCAGAATTCTGCAAATGACAATAAAACTTTGAAGCAGCAGTTTCTTAGCAACAAACTGGAAACTGTGTTAAGTAGTATTTTTATTTTTATCGAGACGTGTGTGTACTAGCTTCCAGATATTTTTCTAATATATATGCAGATATTTCTATATGTTGTTTTCTTCTAGTTTAACATCCCTAATATCTATTTTATTCTGTTGTATGGAATGTAATGTGAAAACCCTAAGGGGTCAAATCTGCTCCCATTCATGGTTTCCAAGGCCAGAAGGGACCATTCTGATCATCTAGTCTGGACTCATGTATAATATAGGCCATAGAACTTCCCCAAAATAATTCCTAAAGCATAGTTTTTAGAAAACCATCCAATCTTGATTTAAAAATTGGAGTCAAAGGATAGAGTGAATGGTGATGTGGTGACCGGGAGAGGTGGCTCAGGACAAAAGGTCAAGAAAGAAGACAAGGGAAAGGAGGTGAGGCTTAGTGAGAACATTAAAGCAAAAGTCAGACAACGAAGAAGGTGGATTGTGAGAAGACAGAGAGACAGGTGTCAAAATCAGAGGAGAGAGGTGGGGAAAAAGGGAGAGGTAGGTGGCAGAAGACAGCTGTCACAGGTGTGGCTGTGGTTACAGTCACCCTGAGGTTACAATCACAAAGGATATGAACAAAACAAAGGGAATTCATAAACTGACAGACAAATTCCCCAAACTGTCACAGCAGTGTGGAATGGGGAGTCTCATGTAGTGTATCTTGGAGGAAGAAAATGACTGGAAAGGGTGAGGAGCAGGAAAGAAGTGTGAAGCCTCCCTGCAGTCCTGTGGGGACAATTCAAGGTGAAGGAGTGAGAGGACAGACCATTAAGGGAGAAAGTGACTGAAGAGTGAATATCAGATGGGGAAATGCTGTTTTGTTTTGTTTTTAAATTAGAGTTTGGAACAAAACCTGCAAGCTTCACTGTTATATCTGGCAGGTGTACAGAGTTTTCATTCAGAATAACAACATAAGAATGGCCCTACTGTGTCAGACCAAAGGTCCATCTAGCCCAGTATCCTGTCTTCTGACAGTGGCCAATGCCAGGTGCCCCAGAGGGAATGAACAGAACAGGTAATCATCAAGTGATCCATTCCCTGTCACCCATTCCCAGCTTCTCGCAAACAGAGGCTAGGGATATCATCCTTGCCCATCCTGGCTAATAGTCATTGATGGACCTATCCTCCATGAATTTATCTAGTTCTTTTTTGAACCCTGTTATAGTCTTTGCCTTCACAACATCCTCTGGCAAAGAGTTCCACAGGTTGACTGTGCGTTGTGTGAAGAAATACTTCCTTTTGTTTGTTTTAAACCTGCTGCCTATTAATTTCATTTGGTGACCCCTAGTTTGTGTGTTATGAGGAGGAGTAAATAACACTTCCTTATTTACGTTCTCCACACCAGTCATGATTTTATAGACCACTATCATATCCCCCCTTAGTCGTCTCTTTTCCAAGCTGAAAAGTCCCAGTCTTCTTAATCTCTCCTCATATGGAAGCTGTTCCATACCCCTAATGATTTTTGTTGCCCTTTTCTGAACCTTTTCCAATTCCAATATTTATTTATTTATTTATTTGAGATGGGGCAACCACATTTGCACGCAGTATTCAAGATGTGGGCATACCATGGATTTATATAGAGGCAATATGATATTTTCTATCTTATTATCTATCCCTTTCTTAATGATTCTCAACATTCTGTTTGCTTTTTTGACTGCCGCTGCACATTGAGTGGATGTTTTCAGAGTACTATCCACAATGACTCCAAGATCTCTCTCTTGAGTGGTAACAGCTAATTTGGACCCCATCATTTTATATGTATAGTTGGGATTATGTTTTCCAATGTGCATTGCTTTGCATTATCAGCATTGAATTTCATCTGCCATTTTGTTGCCCAGTCACCCAATTTTGGGAGATCCTTTTGTAGCTCTTTGCAGTCTGCTTGAGATGTAACTATCTTGAGAATGAGAGATGTGTATCGACTGTGGCCAAGCTAAAGCATTCTTAGATGAACATTGTGGCTGGTATTTATTTTACTGTGTTATTTCATTATAATAAGTTATATTATACTCTTCTCACCTACTGGATGTTCATGCAGTCCTGTGAAAAAAAACTATTCATTCTAAAGTTAATGGGAATTATAGTTGCATAAAGTTTACAGGACTTGACCTTTAGGGCCAAATTTTAAGAGGTATTTAGGCACCTAAAGATGCAGATAAGCGCTTTTGCAAATCTCACTAGACTAGACTCTTTGAGACAGGCATCTTTCTGCTTCTTTAGGTGCCTTAATGCATTTAAACAGCTGTCCCTTAGTGTCTCATAACATTTTATAATAAAAGTAAATTGAAAAGTCAATCACATTATACATTTTAAAACTTTGGTCTTTAATTCAGTCTTGAAAACTGGGTTTTGAAATGCTGAATATTAAAAGGCTGCAAGTTCCAAAAAGGGAATGGTCTTAGTCTCAGAGGAATCTTTACAAGCTGAAATAACTGAAACTTGGCTGTGAAAGAGCTTACAAAAGGATTTTCTTAATTATTAGGACTGGACTCTGAAGATACCTTTCTAATACTTTATCATCAGCAGAAGCCTGGATGTCAGAATCCTGAAAATTTGGGAACAGAACATTTCATGTAATTTATTTTCTTTCAGTGGCTAATTAATGAGCTACACTGCAAAGGGCTTAAATTTGGTGCACCTGTATTATATTTGATGTTATTAATTTTCCTTACTTAAAAGGACACCATCAAGGAATTTTTCAAAACACCATCAACATTTTTTTCAAAAATTTTCAAAAGGAATGTTCTTTATTATACTGCCTTGTAACCATGACATTGAAATCTGTATCCCTGTTGGATGTTTTGGTCTTCTGCTGCATCTACACAATAGTTTATTGTTTTATTGTTGCTCGTAAGTGCTTGAGATGCGGGCATTGGGCCAGACTCTCATCTCCGTTACCCTGGTGTAACTTTGAAGTCAGTGAAGTTATTCTAGATTTTTACTGGAGTAACTGAGAGAAGAATTTGGTCCATTTATTTTATACAGAGAGCCAAGAAGCACTGTGGGGTTTTTTGTTTATTTGTTTTTAAATAAATACAGAATTACATACAGAAAAACACACAAGATAAAAAGTAGATCAGATTTTGAGCAACACACCTTCACACTTATTTGAACATAAAACGCCAATAGATTCTTGGGAATTATTGTCACATTTTTCTTATATTAAACAAAATCTAGCAGATGATACCTTTGTTTTCAAAGTAATAGTAAAGTATTATCATCCATTCCATTGTTGGTAGGTAGAGCTTTGTGCAGTATTTTAAAAAATGTTTTTCATTACTATCGCTATTGGGTGTTTGTATCATATGAATTCTTTATAACTGTGAAGACAGTTACACTGAAGTCAATGGGACTAATCAGGTTAGCAAGTTTTGCACCCAGTAGTAAGTGTATGCAGAATCTTGCCCTCAATACATATCCTATCCCTATCAACTGTATATAAAACACATTTTATCATATGAAAATAATTTTTAAAAGACATTTTTCCGTAACTCAGACTGATAAACTTTAAGGCCAAAAGGGACCATCGTGATCATCTAGTCTGACCTGCATATTGCAGGCCACAGACCCTTACCCACCCACACCTGCAATAGGACCACAACCTCCAGCTGAGTTCCTGAAGTCTTCAAATCTTAATGTAAAGACTTTAAGTTACAGCGAATGCAGCATTTACTTTGGTTTAAACCAGCAAGTGACCCATGCCCCATGCTGTAGAGGAAGGCAATACCCACCCAGGGTCTCTGCCAATTCGACCTGGGAGAAAATTCCTTTCCAATCCCAAACATGGCAATCAGTTAGACCCTAAACATGTGGGCAAGACCCACCAGCCAGACACCTGGGAAAGAATTCTCTGTGGTAACTCAGAGCCCTCACCATCTAGTGTCCCATATCAGGTTATTGGAGATATTTGCTAATTAGCAGGTGCGAAAGGGCCACATACCATTGTAGGCAACCTCTTCGTACCATCCCCTCCATAAACTTATCAAACTCTGTCTTGAAACAAGTTAGGTTTTTGACCTCAGTACTTCCCTTGGAAGGCTGTTCCAGAACTTCATTCCTCTGATGGTTAGAAACCTTCATCCAATTTCAAACTTAAACTTGTTGATGGCCAGTTTATATTCATTTGTTCTTGTGCCAACCTTTGCTCTTAATGTAATTAACTCCTTTCTTTCCCTGGTGTTTATCCCTCTGATATATTTATAGAGAGCAATCATATCTCCCCTCAGCTTTCATTTTGTTAGGCTAAACAAGACAAGCTCCTTAAGTCTCCTCTCGTAAGACAGGTTCTCCATTACTCTGATCATCCTAGTAGCCCTTTTCTGCACCTGTTTCAGTTTGAATTAATCTTTCTTGAACATGGGAGACCAGAATTGCACACACTGTTCCAGCTGAGGTCTCAGCAGTGTCTTGTATAATGGTAATAACACTTCCCTATCTCTACTGGAAATAACTCACTTAGTGCTTCCTAGAATTGTATTAGCCTCTTCTTGTATGATATTCTGGTCCTCCTCAGTATTGGCAATACCACCTGACTTTGTGTCATCCGCAGATTTTATTAGCCAACTCTCACTTTTTGTGTCAAGGTCATTAATGAAAATTAGGGCTGTTGATTAATCACAGTTAACTCACACGATTAACTCAAAAAATTAATTGCGATAAAAAAAATGAATTGCACTGTTAAACAATAGAATGCCAATTGAAATTTATTTAATATTTTGGATGTTTTTCTACATTTTCAAATATGGTATATTGATTTCTATTACAACACAGAATACAAAGTGTACAGTGCTCACTTTATATTCTTATTTTTGATTTCAAATATTTGCACTGTAAAAATGATAAAAGAAATAGTATTTTTCAATTCACCTCTTACAAGCACTGTAGAACAATCTCTTTATCATGAAAGTGTAACTTACAAATATAGATTTTTTTTGTTATGTAACTGCACTCAAAAACAAAACAACGTAAAACTTTAGAGCCTACAAATCCACTCAGTCCTACTTTATATTCTGCCAATCACTAAGACAAACAAGTTTGTTTACATATATGGGAGAATTCGTGCTAGTTGATGAATTCCTTCATCAAGTAGTTGCTGAACCGACGAGGGGGGATGCCATTTTAGATTTGGTTTTGGTGAGTAGTGAAGACCTCGTTGAGGAAATGGTGGTAGGGGACAACCTTGGCTCGAGTGATCATGAGCTAATTCAGTTTAAACTAAATGGAAGGATTAACAGAATTAAATCTGAGACTAGGGTTTACGATTTCAAAAGGGCTAACTTTAATAAATTAAGGTGACTAGTTAGGGAAGTGGACTGGACTAACATATTTATGGATCTAAAGGCGGAAGGCGCCTGGGATTATTTCAAGTTAAAGTTACAGGAGCTGTCGGAGGCCTGTATCCCGAGAAAGGGAAAACGGTTCGTAGGCACGAGATTTAGACCGAGCTGGATGAGCGAGCGTCTCAGAGGGGTGATTAAGAAAAAACAGAAAGCATACAAAGAGTGGAAGAGGGGAGGGATCGACAAAGAAACCTACCTTATTGAGGTCAGAGCATGTAGAGATGGAGTGAGAAAGGCCAAAAGCCGTGTAGAGTTGAACCTTGTGAGGGGAATCAAAACCAATAGCAAGAGGTTTTATAGCCATATAAATAGGAAGAAAACGAAGAAAGAAGAAGTGGGACCGCTGAAGACTGTAGATGGAGTGGAGATTAAGGATAATCTAGGCATGGCACAATATCTAAACGAATATTTTGCATCGGTCTTTAATGAGGCTAATGAAGGGTTTAGGAATATAGGCAGCATGACAGAGGGGAATAAAGGAGGGGGGGTTGACATTACCGTATCCGAGGTAGAAGCCAAACTCGAACAGCTTAACGGGACTAAATCGGGCGGACCGGATGATCTTCATCCGAGAATATTAAAGGAACTGGCGCGAGAAATTGCAAGCCCGTTAGCGATAATTTTTAATGAATCTGTAAACTCGGGGGTGGTACCGTTGGACTGGAGAATAGCTAATGTGGTTCCTATTTTCAAGAAGGGGAAAAAAAGTGACCCGGGTAACTACAGGCCTGTTAGTTTAACATCTGTAATATGCAAGGTCTTGGAAAAAATTTTGAAGGAGAAAGTAGTTAAGGACCTTGAGGTCAGTGGCAATTGGGACAAATTACAACATGGCTTTACGAAAGGCAGATCGTGCCAAACCAACCTGATCTCCTTCTTTGAGAAAGTAACAGATTTTTTAGATAAAGGAAATGCGGTGGATCTAATATACCTCGATTTCAGTAAAGCGTTTGATACGGTACCTCATGAGGAATTATTGGTTAAATTAGAAAAGATGGGGATCGATATGAAAATCCAGAGGTGGATAAAGAACTGGTTAAAGGGGAGACTTCAGCGGGTCGTACTGAAAGGTGAACTGTCAGGTTGGAGGGAGGTGACCAGTGGAGTTCCGCAAGGTTCGGTTTTGGGTCCGATTTTATTTAATCTATTTATTACTGACCTCGGAACTGAATGTAGAAGTGGGCTGATAAAGTTTGCGGATGACACAAAGTTGGGAGGTATTGCCAATTCGGAGAAGGATCGGGATATCCTGCAGGGAGACTTGGATGACCTTGTAAACTGGAGTAATAGTAATAGGATGAAATTTAATAGTGAAAAGTGTAAAGTGATGCATTTAGGGATGACTAACAAGAATTTTAGTTATAAGCTGGGGACGCATCGGTTAGAAGTAACGGAGGAGGAGAAGGACCTCGGAGTCCTGGTTGATCGCAGGATGACTATGAGTCGGCAATGTGACGTGGCCGTGAAAAAAGCTAATGCGGTCTTGGGATACATTAGGCGAGGTATTTCTAGTAGGGATAAGGAGGTGCTGCTTCCGTTATACAAGGCGCTGGTACAAGACCTCATTTGGAGTACTGTGTGCAGTTCTGGTCTCCCATGTTTAAAAAGGATGAACTCAAACTGGAATGGGTGCAGAGAAGGGCCACTAGGATGATCCGAGGAATGGAAAACCTGTCGTATGAAAGGAGACTCGAGGAGCTTGGTTTGTTTACCCTAACCAAAAGAAGGCTGAGAGGGGATATGATTGCTCTCTTTAAATATATCAGAGGGATAAATACCAGGGAGGGAGAGGAATTATTTCAGCTCAGTACTAATGTGGACACGAGAACGAATGGATATAAACTGGCCGTCGGGAAGTTTAGGCTTGAAATTAGACGACGGTTTCTAACCGTCAGAGGGGTGAAGTTCTGGAACAGCCTTCCGAGGGAAACGGTGGGGGCGAAAGATCTCTCTGGCTTTAAGATTAAGCTTGATAAGTTTATGGAGGGGATGGTTTGATGGGATAACGTGATTTTAGTCAATAGGTCAATAACGTGCCATCGCAGGTAATTAGTATCAATGGTCAATGCGGGTCTGGCTGGAGAATCTTGCCCGCATGCTCGGGGTTCTGCTGATCGCCATATTTGGGGTCGGGAAGGAATTTTCCTCCAGGGTAGATTGGCAAAGGCCCTGGAGGTTTTTCGCCTTCCTCCGCAGCATGGGGCAGGGGTTGCTGGCCGGAGGATTCTCTGCGACTTGAAGTCTTCAAATCATGATTTGGGGACTTCAACAGCTGAGTCAAGGGAGAGAATTATTCCAGGAGTGGGTGGGTCAGCTTTTGTGGCCTGCATCATGCAGGAGGTCAGACTAGATGATCATATTGGTCCCTTCTGACCTTAAAGTCTATGACTCTATGAAAGAGATACTGCTGCCCGCTTCTTATTTACAGTGTCACCTGAAAGTGAGAACAGGTGTTTGAGTGACAGTTTTGTAGCTGGCATTGCAAGGTATTTACCTGCCAGATATGCTAAACATTCGTATGTCCCTTCATGCTTCGGCCACCATTCTCACAACCCAGGATTTAGCAGGCCAATGCTCAGACCACTGAGCTATCCTTCTCCCCTAAGTTCAACTTTCATGATAAAGAGATTGCACTACAGTATTGTATTAGATCAATTGAAAAATACTATTTCTTTTGGTTTTTACAGTGCAAATATTTGTAATAAAATAAATATAAAGTGAGTGCTGTAAACTTTGTATTCTGTGTTGTAATTGAAATCAATATATTTGAAAATGTAGAAAACATCAAAACTATTCTGGTTTTTCTTCCGTAAGTGTAGCATCTTATAGTTGTCTTTGCTGAATTTAATTGTGTTGTTTATAGACCATGTGATGGGTTCCCCCCAGGGTGCCACTTGGAACTGGGGTACCACTGAGCCTGCCTGCCCCACCAGCCTGGGTTCCCATTATACTGTATTGCTGAGGCAAGCCAGCCAAGCCCTCCCTCAGGCTTCAGACTGCACTTTACCAGCACACATACAGGTAGGAATACACCCAGCTGCAGCTATACATACCGATGCTGAGATCAGCTCTGCTGCATGGGAAGGCTCAGCTAAGGAATTTCCCAGCACTCAAGTGCACTCCCCCTGTGGAGTGTAAACCCAAAATTGTACTGTCTTGCACTTCACATAGAACTATACAGCATAAGCTCATGAACTTTGCCCCCTCCCTCAATGTGGAGGAAGATATGCACAGCTTTTGCCTCCCAGTTATGAATTCCACAAACTAGTTTTAGAGAAAACAAAAACAAGTTTATTAACTACAAAAGATAGATTTTAAGTGATTATAAGTGTTAGCAAACAGATCAAAGTAGATTACCTACCAAATGAAACAAACATGCAATCTAAGCTTAAGATACTAAAGAAACGGGTTACAAGTAGTAATTTTTCATCCTAAAAGTTGTTTTAGACAGATTGCAGAGATTTTTGAAGTCCAGCTGTACTTGCTTGCAGCTTAAAACTTCAGATATTTCTTTCACAGGCTAGACAACCTTCCAGCCTGGGCTCAGTCCTTCTCCCCTCATTCAATCTTTGTTTCTTAGCTGTTTCCAGCAGTCATCTTGGGCAGGGATTCAGTGAAGAACGACCAAGATGATGTCACTCTCCTGCCTTAAATAGTTTTTGCATATGGCGGGAATCCTTTGTCTCTCAGTGTGATTCCCACGCATGGTCAGTGGAAAAATACTAGTATTGCCATGGAGTCCAGTACCAGGTGACTCGACCACATGACCCTGCTGTGTCAGAGCAGCCATGAGTCAGAGGCTGGTTGTAAGGTCCACAGAAAGCCTCCCCCGTTAGAGATAAACATCTTCTAAGACCTATTGTTCTCTCTAATGGCCCTTCCCATCCAGCCTTTTGCCTAGTGGGTGTTCACCAGGTGAAAACACTTTTGTAACAGATGTATAGTCAATATTTCTAACATCAGATACAAAAATGATGCATGCATACAAATAGGATAATCATATTCAGTAAATCATAACCTTTCCAATGATATCTCATATGACCCATCTTGCATAAAACATATCCTAGTTATGCCATAATCATATCATAATATTTCTATGAAGAATATGGGGTGTAATGTCACAGACCAGTTCTCCAATTTATCAAGATTCCTCTTAATTTTAGCTTTATCCTCCAAGGTTTTGGCAACCCACCTAGCTTTGTGTCATCTGCAAACTTGATCAGTATGCTCTCCATAACTACATCCAGGTCATTAATAAAGATGTTAAACAACACTGGACCCAGAACAGATCCCTGTGGAACCCCACTCCAATCTGACACCATTCTATTAATACTCTTTGTTTGTGGTTGTTTAACCAATTATGTATCCACTTAATGGTCATTCTGTCGAGCCCGGATTTCTCCAGTTCACGTATCAGAATGTCATGTGGGACTGTGTCAAAAGCTTTGCTGAAGTCCAGGTATATTATGTCCACCACCTTCCCCCATCCACCAAATCAGTTACCCTGTCAAAGAAGGAAATCAAGCTGATTTGGCATGATTTGTTCTTGGTAAATCCATCCTGGCTGCTAGTGATTACCCCTTCATCCTCCAGGTATTTGCAAATTGAATGTTTGATACATTGCTCTAGTGGCTAACCAGGAATCAAAGTCAGTCTGACTGGTCTATAGTTCCCTGTCTACTCCTTTCCCCCCTTTTTAAAGATGGGTACTATGTTAGCCCTTCTCCAGTCTTCCGGGACCTTTCCTGTTATCCATGAGTTGGTAAATATTATTTCCAGTGGCTCCAAGATTTCTTCAGCTAATTCCTTCAGTACTTTCAGGTGAATAGCATCTGGCCCCACTGATTTGAATTCATTCAAATTGGTCAGAAGATCTCTGACGTGTTCTTTACTTACCTTGATCTGCATCCTTTGCCCTTTATTGTCTAAGGTAAGCTTGCTAGTCGTCTGGTCACGTTATTTTTTGTGAGAAGACTGAAGTAAAGTAGGCATTGAGCAGCTCTGCCTTTCTGTCATCTGTCATCAGCTCACCTTCTCCATTGAGCAGCGGACCTACCCCATCTTTAATATTTCTTTTTTGTCTGACGTATTTGAAGAATGCCTTCCTGTTGTCTCTAATATTTCTTGCCAGCTGTAACTCATTCTTTGCCTTGGCTTTCCTGATTTTCTCCGTACATGCTCGTGCTATTCCCATGTTTACTTCCTTGGTGACATGCCCCTCCTTCCATTTCCTGTATGTATCCCTTTTGGTTTTTAGATAGCTAAAAAGCTCCTTGTGCAGCCACATTGGCCTCCTGTACCTCTTCTTATTTTTCTTCTGCTTCAGAATAGCTTGATGTTGAGCCTCTAGTACAGGGGTAGGCAACCTATGGCACGCATGCCGAAGGTGGCACGTGAGCTGATTTTCAGTGGCACTTACACTGCCCGGCTCCTGGCCACCGGTTCAGGGGGCTCTGCATTTTAATTTAATTTTAAATGAAGCTTCTTAAACATTTTAAAAACCTTATTTATTTTACATGCAACAATAGTTTAGTTATATATTATAGACTTCTAGAAAGAGACCTTCTAAAAATGTTAAAATTTATTACTGGCATGTGAAACCTTAACTTAGAGTGAATAAATGAAGACTCGTCACACCACTTCTGAAAAGTTGCCGACCCCTGCTCTAGTATTACATCTTTTAAGAACTGCCAGTCCCCTTCGATTCCTTTTCTTCCTAATTGGTCTTTCCATGGGACCTTGCCTACCATTTCTCTGAGTCAGTTGAAATCTGTCTTTCTGAAGTCCAATGTCCTTGTTTTGCTGTTCTCATGTCCTCCTTTCCATAGGATATTGAATTCTATCAGATCATGATCACTTCCTCCCATGTTCCTGACCAACTTCACGTTCGCAACTAATTCATCCCTGTTGGTTAAAACCAGATCCAAAATGGACAACCTCCTACTTGTTTCCTCAGCTTTCTGAATCAGCAAGCTGTCCCCTACACACATTAAGAATTTGCAGGATGTATTATATTTTGCTGCAATAGTCTTTCAACAGAAATCAGGGAAATTAAAATCCTTTATTAATATACTCTTGGGGGAATTCTGTGCCACTGTGCTTGTGCAGAATTCATGTCCCCCACAGATTTCTTTGTTTCCCTGCAGAAAAATGACTTTCTGATTGGAAAGCAAAAGGAACCCAAAAGAACAGTTAGACACCCCTCCCCATTAACAGCTGCCAGAGAGGTAAATCAGTGGGGGGCGACAGGACTGGGATGCTCCGGCCAGTGGCTTCTACCCTTCGTCGGGCTCAGCTGCAGTCCTGGCTGGACTAGGGGAGGGGAAGGACAGGACATCCTTTTTCCTTGCAAGGAGCGGCAGGAGCTGGGTCAGACCCACCCCAGAAACCTCCCCTGGCTGTAGGAAGCTCTGCATCCCCCCCCCCACACTTCCTGCCCCCATCGCTCCTCAGCGATGGGGGGGAGAGGTCGCTGTATGGAGAGCTGCTCCCCCATCCATCCAATCCCCGTGCATCTGGACCCCACAGACCCTGACCCCCCCCCACTGAGTCTCACCCCCCTGCATCCAGAAATCCCCCACTGAGTTCCCCACACCCAAACCTCCACTGTACCAAGCCCCACCCCCTGCATTCAGAGCCCCCCTGCACCTGGAACCCTCCTGCTGAGCCCCAACCCTCTGCACCCAGACCACCCCCCCACTGAGTGCCCCTCACTCAAACTCCAACCCCAACAAGACTCAACCAGCTGCACCCGGCTCCCCACCAAGCCCCACTCCCCCAGCACCCTCCTGCTAAACCCCCAAAATGAAGATCCCTCCTGCCAAGCCCCAACCACATTCACCTGCCCCCCCAGCGGAATCCCATTGCCCCAGAACCTGGAACTCTGCAATGATCCCCTGTGCATCCAGATCCCTCCCATCAGGGCCGGCTCCAGGCACCAGCTGAGCAAGCTGGTGCTTGGGGCGGCAGATTGTTCGAGGCGGCATTCTACCCAATCCTAGGGCGGCACGGCCGCTTTTTGTTGTTGTTGTTCCGCTCCGGCTGCCCTGTAGGGGGCGGCGGCGCGGAGAACCACAGCACCCTGCAGGGCAGTCCTCTTCCTTCCCTCCCCGTCGACTGGAACGGAGCCCTCGCGGCAGGCGGCAGGAGGCGGCAGAGCGGGAGGGGCCGCGTGGCAGCTGGTCCCCCTGCACCCGCGCTCCGGCCGTGCTGCAGGTTTGTTTTTTTTTTTTTGCTTTGC
>NW_020664447.1:74080462-74212203 GCF_002925995.2 Terrapene triunguis
CTGAACTTGCCTGTCCACACCTGGTGCACCTGTCGCAGAGGGGCAGGGCCCCAGGGTGTTTCTGGGGCAGGCCTGGCCTTTGTGCTGTGTTAGTGTCGGGTGCAGCCTCACCTCTGAGTCTGTGTCCTGGTGGGAGGGCTGCAGGGTGATCTCTCACCTTTGTGCAGCCAGTGTCCTGTGCTCCCCAGTGTCATGCTGGAGCCTCCACATTTATTTATTGACCAATAAAATTTGGAGAATTTTGCAGAATTTTAAAATATTGTGTGCAGAATTTTTATTTTTTTGATGCAGAATTCCCTTGGGAGTAATTCATATTAGCTCATGTGTGTTAGCTAATCTTGTTACCTGCTTGTAGAATGGCTATAATAGACCCCCACCATAATGTTGTTACTATTCTTTTCCCTTGTTATCCTCACCCAGAGACTCTTAGTAGGTCTGTTGCTCACTTCCCCTTGGACCGCGGAGCAAGTGTATACATTCTTGACGTCAGCACACACCTCCTCTTTTCCCACACCAATCCTTTCGGAACAAGCTAGATCCCTCAGTGCTATACTCCAATTATGGAAGTTGTGCCACCAAGTCTCTATGATGCCAATTAAGTCATAATTTTCTTCATATACCATGACTTTCAGTTCATCCTGCTTGTTCCCCATACTCCTTGCATTTGTGTACAGGCATCAAAGATATTTTGCAGACTGACCTGGAATACCTGTATGCTAGTCATGACTACTATTCCACCATATTTCCATTATCCCTATAATACAGGGGTCGGCAACGTTCGGCACGCGGCTCACCAGGGTAAGCACCCTGGCGGGCCGGGCCAGTTTTATTTACCTGCTGACACGGCAGGTTCGGCCGATCGCGGCCTCCACTGGCCGCGGTTCGCCGTCCCGGGCCAATGGGGGCGGCGAGAAGCTGCGGCCAGCACATCGCTCGCCCGCGCCGCTTCTCCCCGCCCCCATTGGCCTGGGACGGCGAACCGTGGCCAGTGGGGGCCGCGATCGGCTGAACCTGCCGCATCAGCAGATAAATAAAACTGGCCCGGCCCGCCAGGGTGCTTACTCTGGCGAGCCGCGTGCCGAACGTTGCCGACCCCTGCTATAATATCTGATTTCATTTCCTGCACTACAAGTTCTAGTTCCTCCATTTTGTGGCCCAGGCTCCTTGTAGTGGTATACAAACATCTTTGTTGGTTCTGCTTGGCCTCACCCAGATTCCTGGCCTGATTAGGACAGTTATTTTACTGCCAGTATTGCCTACCTGACTGTTTCTGTCATTGGTACTATCTTTCCTCCTATAGTCCATTCTGCTACCTTCTGTAGTTCCTTTCTCCACTTCTGTATACTCTGATTTGCTTTTCCTTCTGCTCAATATTAGAGTCAGGCATGGAGATTACAAGAGCATCTCCCAGTCATCATCCCCGCCCCCAGATTCCTAGTTTAAAGCTCTTGTATTAAGTTATGCCAACCTGCATCCCAGACATCTATTATCCTTTCTACTCAATTCAGGTGGAGTCCATCCCATGAGAACAGACTTCTATCATGAATGCCTCCCTATGATCGAGCATCCCAAAGCCCTCCTTATAGCACCATTGCCTGAGCCATCTGTTGATCATCATAATCTTGTCTTGCCTTTGCTCTCCTTCTCTAGTGATAGGTAGAATCCCACTGATGTTCACCTGGGCCTCTGTTACTTTAAGCATCTTCTCCAGCCTGATGTAGTCTTCCTTGATGCATCCCAGTGAGAATGTAGCAGTATCATTTGTTTCCATGTGAAGCACAAACCGTGGTTCTTTTCTGCTCCCATTAGGATCTTCTTCAGCATCAGGTCCCCATCCTGTATCTTAGATACCGGCAGACAACACACCCTTCTGTTCTTCAACTCAGCTCTGGTGACAGGTCTATCTGCTCTTTTTAGTAGAGAGTCCCAATTAAATCAACTAGTGATTCTCAAGCCTTCCCACCTCTCTTTTTTTTTTCTTGCTGCAAGTCTTTTTGTCTTCTCTTCTCACTTCCAATCTTCTGTGAGTGTGATGGAGGAGAGAGCCCTGACAGTTTGGCAATTTGCCCATCAGCCATATCTAAAAACAGGATGCTATTATTTCAAAATAATATTGAATATTCTTTCTCTCCACCCAAATATGTATCTGTCAGGCAGAATGATAAATTTTACTGTAAGTTGAGAGTACTTATAAAAATCAAGCAGTACAATAATAAACTCTGCCTTATTATTGTATGATTAAGTATGAACAGTATCTAACCAGAGCCAAGGGAAAAAATTAAATAAGGAGCTGAATAGTACAAGGTATTATTACTGGAGATCCCTTCCATTCTCCATTGCAGACCTGGTGCCAAGTCCCGTTTATCTGAAGATAAATTCCTTGAATGGAGATTAATTTTAAGGGAGCTTTTAAAAGCTTCTAGCATAAAAGGAATTTGCTGCATATTTCATGACACGCTTTCACAAACATTTCTGAAAATCTGATCTCACTCATAAAGGTCTATTTTGAAATAGACCAGACATTGGGCTTTTTATTGGGACACTCCGGTGTGAGATGGAAGAACAGCCCTGACATAGGAGGAAGAGGGCTTATGAATAAGGCTATGACTTAGTCGGGTATTTTTAGTAAAAGTCATGGACAGGTCATGGGCAATAAACAAAAGTTCACGGCCTGTGACCTGTCCATGTCTTATATTAAAAATACCGGTGATTAAAATTGCGGGGGGTGGGGGGACGGCACTGGGCCACTGCTGGGGGATGTCTGTGAGGGGTGCTGCTGGGGGGGGAGCATCCGGGGCCAGTGGCACCAGCTGCCCGGGCCAGTAGACCGCAGCTACTCCAGTCAGCGGGCCAGCTGGCTGGGGACCGCTGCCCGGGCCAGCAGACAGTGGCTGCTCTGGCTGGCCAGCCAGAGACCACTGAAGGGGGTCATCAGAGCAGCAGCTGGTGTGGCTGTCCACTGGGCCACTCCAGGAGTGGCTGGTGTGACTGTCCCAGGGGCCACCTGAGCAGCTGGCCCCAGAGTCAGCCACACACCCTGCAGAAGTCACGGAGGTCGTGGAAGTGATGGATTCTGTGATTTTCATGACCTCTGTGACAGACACAGAGCCCTACTTGTGAGGAACACTCTGACGTTGAAAATAAGAATGGCCATACTGGGTCAGACCAATGGCCTAGCTAGCTCAGTATCCTGCCTTCCAACAGTGACTGGTGCTAGATGTTTCAGAGGGAATGAACAGAACAGGGAAATTTATTGAGTGACCCAGTCCCTATGGTCCTGCCCTAGCTTCTGGCAGTCCAAGATTTAGGGACACCCAGAGCATGGGACACTAGATGTGTGATGGAGGAGTACTGACATTGGGGGGAAGAAGGGTATGATGGGTCAGAGCTGTGCCATTGGGGACATGAGTCCTATTGCTGGTGGTGGAGTGATCTATAATATATAATATAATATACGACAGCCCTCATGCTCTATGTGTGTGCATGTGTTGGAGGAGAGAGCCCTGGTGTGTTGTGTGTGTGTGTGGGAAGAGAGCCCCCACACTGGGGTGTGTGTGTGTGATGGAAGAGAGAGCTCTCACACTGTGTGTGTGTATGTGAAAGAGAGATGGAGGAGAGAGCTTTGACACTGGATATGAGGGGGGTGTGACATGGAGGAGAGCCGTGAAATAGGGGTGTGTGATGGTGGAGAGCTCTGACGTTATTTGTGTGTGGTTGTGAGGTGTGTGATGGAGGTGAGAGCCTTGACACTGTGTGTGTGTGTGTGTGTGTGAGAGAGAGAGAGGTGGGGGAGGGAGGAGGAAAGAGCCCTGACATTTTTCTTGGCGGGGAGGGGGACTTAGACAATGTGTGGGGGGAAGGAGGATGAGACCGAACGAGGAAAGAGCCCCGACACGGTGCGTGTGTGAATGTGAGATGGCGGAGAGAGCTCTGACACTGGGGTGCGTGAGGGAGAAGAACCCAGACACAGGTGTGTGTGGGTGTGCGCTAGAGGAGAGCCCCGTCATCGGGTGTGGGTGATATGGAGGCGAGCCCTGACACAGGGCTGGGGGTGGGTGTGAGATAGACGAGAGCCCTGCCATCGGGTGTGAGGAGAGCCTTGACACGGGGCTGTGTGAGACAAGCGGGAGCCCCGCTCCTGGCCGGCGGGGGTCGCCTCTCTCCTGGAGATCGAGCCCTGGCATTCCGGGGTGACCTGCGGCGGGGTGGTGCCGCCGGCGCCCCTCCCCGTATCCCCCAGCGCGTTTGGATATTGCCGTGCTCGGGCAACTCTTTTGCTCCGCGAAGGCTGCTGTAGCGGCGCGTTGCCCCGGCGACCAGCTCCGCGGTGCTGGGGGCGGCTCCTGCCCTGCTCTCGGTCGTTGAGCGGCGGCTCTGCGCTTCGCGGGGGCCTCGCCGGAGAAGGGAGCGCAGCCCGGCGCCTGGAAAGCCACTGTCCTGCCCGAGGGCCGTCCCGGGGCGATGGCACCGCATCCCCCTCACTGATGACCTACCCTGGCGGATAACGACCCGGGGCTCCGGGGATGCGCAAGGGGAGCGGGGCCTAATCGCGCCCGCCAACACCTCCTCTTGGAGGAACTGCTCCCCATCCACCGCTCTTGGGGGGCCTGCGGCAGAAGGACCAACTGCCCCCCAACCTGCCCCGTTTCGGGGACTTGCCCCCATCTGCCCCCTTTACGTGGAGGCTCCACAAACAACTGCGCCCTTCAACCCGATCCCTTGAGGGGGCGACACCCACGGGCTGCTGCCTACCGGAGGAGAGGGGCCGCCGCCCCCGGCATAGCTTGCCTCCTCCTCCGCCTCCCCCCAGCCTGAAGACAAGAGCATCACTTCTGCGTGGAGGAGAAAGTCGAAGCAACCGCCCCCCTTCAACCTACAGCAGGGCACGCGGAGCAAAGGGTGGGAATATGCTGGTGCCTGCCGCTCCCTGCAGACGCTGGAGGGACTAAGGGAAGTAAAGCAGCTGGAGAAAGTTTCCTTCCAGGAGGTTGTGTTGAGAGTGGAGTGATGCTCACAGAGAAGCAGCAGTAGGTTGTGCTGGTGCCGCATTGTGTTTGCTGAGGCCCCTCCTGGGTGGTGTGGGCTCAGCAGCTTCCTATGAGGAAGAGGCAGTCATTGCTCGACACTCAAGTGCATCGGTGGAAGGGGGTGTTGCGTGGACTCCTCTCCTACTGAATGCAATGTGAGGCTTGGATGGATCATGGTTTGCCAAGGGCTGTAGTTATTACGTGCATCCTTTAATCATCTCCTCCAAAATGGATTTTAGTCAGAACAATTTATTTGGGTACATAGAAGACCTGCAGGAACTTACTATTATAGAAAGGCCGGTGCGCAGGAGTTTAAAGGTATATACTTTAAAACCAGAATGATGCTTTAAAATCCATCTGGAATTATTTCAGGCTTGTATTTGTGCATAGCTGGCTGCTCAGGCAGCACCTTATTTTTAAAAATTATTTTCAGTTGTGGTGAAATTAACATCCTTGAATTCTGTTTAGTAAAGCCTTAATGTTTCTAGGTATAAACAAAAACGTAAGGAAGAAAAAATAGAGAAAAGGTAGTTGATGTTTACAGTAACTTTCATATGTCTATGTTAATTATAAATATGCATGAAATATATATTATAAGAATAACTGTTAGAACAGAATCTTATTAGAGTCACTAACATATTTCTGGCTAAAGATTTATCTGACTGTATTTTAAGCCTTATTTGAGATTGTAAGGGTTAAATTCCTATTAACCATGTAATTATCTCTGGAGGTTGGGAGAAAGGGTTGTTATAAGACAACTAAAACAGGGAAATAGTAAGGTATTTTAAAATCATATTTTGTATTTCATACTTGATAGACACCAGAAGAAATAGAGAGATTGACAGTTGATGAAGAACTCAATGATATTGAAAGGGCTGTATATCTACTCAGGTATGACCTAAAATATTGTTGTGAAATGTTGCTGTCCATATTGACAACATCCAGTTTTTATTTTAGTCCCCTATTTCTGTTACCTTGTGTTTTCTGTCTCTAATGTTTCTTGGTTTTATTCTTCTTACTGTTTGGATGATTACAAATAGAGGCAAGATAAAATAGGTGTGTTACCCTATCATTTTGTTAAACTTACACAAACTGGCATTGGATAGTATACCCCTATAGACCTACAAGTGTTTATTTGCTGAGTAAATTCCTGAGATGGCCCTCTCCATTAATGAGTTGTACTTCATATATTTTTTTTCTGAGTGTTGGTATTAAAGAGAGCCATCAGTGACTAACTTCATATTCACTCTATAGCAAGAGCAATGATTATGCAGACATGGAACAGAGCTGTTTGAGTTTATTGCATGCTTCTTGGCAGTATAAAGAGGGGTACTGTTTGAGAGATCAGTCTCACAGTCCTAAGAAAATACTGTGTAACAGATTATTTTAATATTTAACTATGCTTTTGTTTCTCATTTTACCCTCCTCTTCCAGTTCCCTAAAGTGTCTAGTTACTGTTGCTTAATTGTTTTAAATTATAATTGTTTCAAACCCAGATCTCTTTTGACTCTACTGCAGATGTCAACTTTGAGGGGATAAGTGTTCTGAAGGATTTTGATTTGAATACATATTTTTATACAATACTCAGTAATTGGAGAGCCAGCTGCTAGCTTTCTCCCAATTTATCTATCCGCTGTCTTTAGTGCTCTCTGAATCCATGCTTGTCTTCAAAATTTTCAGTATGTTTTTCAGTTCCCTAATTTTTTTTTTTTTTTGGTCTGGTCTGCTTGGCAGTATTGTTAGGCCTGCATTTTTGGCCATCTGCTGTACTTTTGGTAATAAATTTTAGCTATGGCTTATTTTTTAAATTTTGAATGTTCTAATTATTAAAGGTCTGATCTTGCAACGTTTACTAATGCAATTATGTGAGTTGTCCTATTGATTCCAATGGAAGTACAAGAGAATAGGGATCAGAGCTCTAGTTTGTAGTTATACAGTGTTTTAGGTCATTATCTCATAACAATCAGTAGTTTCTTTTCTGCATGATGGCAAAATTTTTTCTTCCTTTCACGATTAAAGATCATGTTTCCAACAATATGTCATTATTGGAACACTGTCTGGCTAAAGGGTAAGAAAAAGGCTCATTTTCATATCTTTCATTTTACTAGCTGCTTTTCAACCTGGCCTTGGACTCTTCTTGACTTTCTTTTCTCCTTTCTCTGTGACCTGCACAGCTGTTCCAGGGACATACTTTTTTGCCTTGAAAAGATGTTTGTATGTCTATCTAATTGTAGTCCTTATATTGTTGAAAGTAACTTTTATCTATACTTGATAAGCTTTTTTATGAAATGGTTTCTCATTGTAATAAAACTGTCCGGGGTATATATGTTTATCCAGTGGAAGCTTTTGTAATTTGATACTATGGAGGAAATTTCCCCTCTCATGCTGGGTGGGCTATAAGTGTGGGGAAAAAGAGCTGGAATGGCACCCAGCCTGTAGCAGAAGTGGCATCCTCTCTATATCACACAATGATGTATTTTTGTCTCCAATATTCTTATCTATTATATCACATTGTCTCTTCCCCCCGTCCCCACCTATTCCTCTTTGCCAGTGATGTCAGCTTCTCACCCCAAGGTCTGTGTACCTTCTTCTGTGCTGGTCCTTGCGCATAGGCACTGATACCTATGAAAAATTAATCAATTTAGTGAGGACTGGGTTGAGTTCTAGATGGAGATAGTTGATGCTTTGTCTGTTTATAATAATTTAAGAAATTCCATTTTTATGTGTGTATATATGTAAAAGTATATTTTATATTATGATTGTATCCCTCTTGCTCTATCTTTCCTATTGTCAACTTATCTTCTTAGGGCCCTGATCCAGCAAACACATACATGGATGCTTAACTTTACTAAAGTGAGTAGTTCTTGTTTGTACAACACCTAGCACAATAGGGCTCCAATCCTGCCTGAGGCATTTAGATGGCTACAATAATATAAATATTTGATAATAATAAAAAGCACCTGAAAGCGAGAGTCCTGTCTGAATCCTCACATTACAACATACATTAGTCTCTTAAAACAAAACAAACAATATTTTTTTATATTATTTCCTACATGCTAATGTAAGTTTTGTTGTGCTCAGTTATTTTTCTCAAGTCATTTGCTACTGAATCACTAGTCTGCAGTTAGATGTTGTCACCTTTCTTGTGGAGAACAGTAGTAACATTTTAGTTGTCTGAGATTTTTGATGCATGAATTACTTTATTTTCTGCTATTGAATTTCCCCCCATACTCTATGATGATGTCTTAATTCCTCAGCTTTCTTATCAGTCTCATCAGTCAGTGCCTTTTTTCAGGTCTTGTTATACTTGCTCTCTTCATATTTTAGGCAGAACTGATAGGAGTAACATTAATATGGGTTTGAAGTGCAGAACTGATGGTGGACTGTAAAGGGCAGGATTGATTTTTGGGCTGCAATTGCTAGGCAGGGAGCATGGGTAGATGTGTGGGTAATGAGACACTCCACACACTTTTTTTCAGGTTGCTTTAAGCACTGATTGTGTGTGTGTGTGTATAGTGCATAATATACTGGAGCCCCAATCCTTGATTGGAGCCTCTAGGTGCTACTGCAATTCAAATAACACTGATCTGCTTTTGGTGAGGTATTACTTTCATGAGGATGTTGTTTTATTTTAATTATAGTTTGATCACTGCCTGTGAACAGATTTTTGTTTTGTTGACTCAACAATACTGGTTTTTTTTTTTTTGTAACTTTGATTGTCTTGTCTACATTGTTTCTACAAAGGTTGCAGGTAAATCCTCCCTTACCCAAGTGACTTGAGAACAGTCAAATTTTGAAGAATGAAATTCTGGTGTTAAGGGGATGTTTTATAATTTCAGATAATCAGTGTTTTGGAGAACTGGGTTTGAATAACTGGTGTTACTTGTATTTTTAGAGCAATAATTGAAAGGCAGCACGGTCTAGTGCAGCCATGGGCAAACTACTGCCCGCCGGCCACATCCGGCCCATGGGACCGTCTTGCACGGCCCTTGAGCTCCCAGCTAGACTGTCCCTGCCCTAAGGAGCTTACAATCTAAGATTGATACAAGAGACAACAGATGGACATAGACAGACAAGAGAGCCCAGCTAAACAATGAGACTGTATTGGTCAGCATGATATGCAGTGATGGATTATGACTGTTAAAAGGTACATATTGTTTGTTGCAAAGATATATTGATTTGGTATTGGGATAGTATCTATCACTGGCATGCACACTGTTCTGTGATTATTTTCTGAAGCCTTCTGTGATAAATTTCCCTAGTGGTCTTACTTTACTGCATGTAGAGTATTATATTCAGCTACTCTGGTTTGTTTCTTTATGCTTGCTTATTTTTGAAAGCTTCCAGGACTTGCCATTTCTGTTGTATTGAAAACGACAGAGGAATAATATGTTATCAAGTTAGAAGGTTCAATTATTCACCCTTTTGGGAACATGCTTTGTAGTAGGAGGCATCTTGTCTCACAGTTTTAAAAAAATCACTATATTTTAGCAAAGCATTTAACACAGAAGATTATTGTAGACTAAGTAAAACCTGCTATAGATATGAAAGAATGCAACTCTTAGAACCTTAGCATGTTTATATAAGCACAATAACTGCTGCAGAAACACTACCTTATCACAGACATCTTAGATCAACTGGTGTATTTGCAAATTTTAGTGAACTTTTATAAATTTACATTGTTGCTAACATCAAGCAATTCAAAAATCATGAGATTTTACTAATAATAAATCTTGGGTTTTTTCTTTGCCTTCTGACTTTTCAGCTTTTAGGGCTCCTCTGCAACTGTGAGGGCTAGCACTTTACTTTTTGTTGTAGATGAGAGCTGAGATTTTCATTTAAGTGTACAGCTCCAGTAGCTGAAGATTTTAAGATAATTTCATTGCAAGTCTTGCAGTATTTGAGGTTATGAGAACTGGTAAAACTGCTTCAAAACATAGGACTTCACATTTTGTGGCCATGGTGCCTACACAGGATTTTGAAATATCCAATTGTTGGATTCAGCAGTGTAGCAAAATATTCTTTTATCTGCATCATTAAGCTGCAAATATTAACATTACAAACAAGACTTTCTTTCTCTTCACTCTTCCTTTATGTTCTTAGGCATGCTTGTGATTGTAGCCTAACAGCTTTTTGTTCTTATTTTGTAAACTGCAATTTAAATTATATTGAAGTTGAGTTATTGATCCATTTATTTGCATAAATTAGTTGTCTGACATTGTTTCTGTTATGCAAATAAATTCACTGATAAGAAGTTAGTGAAGCAAAAAATCCAAAAAGAGAACTTTTTTCTGAGTTAGTGCTAAGTAGCTTTTTTTAAATTCAGTCCTGTGAAAATATTATCTTTGCTTATATTGACTACTTTAAAATATTTTAAATGCAACAAACGAGTCTGTAAAAAGTCAAAGGTAATTAAATATTTGTCATATCTGAACTTTGAAAGGTAGTTGAGAGTGACTCAGCTATACAGAGTGGAGGGTAGCACCGTGCTCCTGAGAAGCCTTTTAACCCTGAGGATAGGGAAGAGGTAAAACTGTTGCAGACTCTCCCTGCTCTCACAGACATTGGATGGCCTTCTGTACAATCAGGAACTGGTGAGATGGAGTGGGGAAGATGGGGCAGCAGCTGTTCTGTACGCCACTATCCCCCTTGAGAGAGAGAAGCTTTCCAGGCTTGAGAGATAAAAGAGCTTCTAATAAAAAAATTAATGCTGCAGTGACATCTTTAGCCAAAGATATGGTTATTCCCTCAGAGGAAGACTTGTACAAATACCATATTGAATGGAAGGTAGAAAAAGAACTTGGCATCTAGATACCACTGTGATAAGATCACTAGAAATGTGTAAAACTCTGCGATGTTATTTCCCAAAGTTAACATTTTAGTGGTATTCTAAATTTAGATTTCAGAGCTCTTTCAAAACATACTCGCTTTTCCATATCAGCCTTTGGATAGAACTTGCCAGTCTGAGACCTAGCCTATGTTCTTCAGTACTTAGCCTTACCAGTCTTTGGAAAGATGGGACTACTGAGTCAAATGTCTCAATTTATTAAAACTTGCTTTCTCATGGCTGTCATGTCCACCAGAGTTTATGAAATCACTGCTCTCGCTGTAACTAACTCTGCTGTATCTTCCATAAGAAGATCATTTTAAGAACACACCTTTATTTGCCATTGAATGCTAGCTGTGGGGTACAAAGAGTAATTTAAATTGTGTTGAATGTCAAGTAATTTTATCTCCTCCCCAAATACTAAAAATATTTAGTCTAGAGAAACAAGAAATGATAGGCCAGCTCTTAGTAAGGGCACGTCTTCACTACCCGCTGGATCGGCGGGTAGCGATCAATCTATCGGGGATCGATTTATCGCATCTAGTGTAGACGCGATAAAATCGATCCCTGATCGCTCTGCCGTCGACTCCAGAACTCCACCGCAGCGAGAGGCGGAAGCGGAGTCAACGGGGGAGTGGCAGCGGTTGACTTGCCGCCGTCCTCACAGCCAGGTAAGTCGACCTAAAATACGCAACTTCAGCTACGCTATTCACGTAGCTGAAGTTGCATATCTTAGGTCGACACCCCCCTCCCCCTTAGTGTAGACCTAGCCTAATTGTCTCTCTTACTGACAATTTAGGGATGTTACTCCCATTCTTCTAATCACAGGGGGTCTTTTACATATCTTAGACTCATAGACTTTAAGGTCAGAAGGAGCCATCATGATCATCTAGTCTGACCTCTTGCACATTGCTGGCCACAGAACCTCACTCACCCACTCCTGAAATAGACTCCTAACGTCTGGCTGAGTTACTGAAGTCCTCAAAATAGAGACTTCAAGTTACAGAGAATTCACCATTTACACTAGTTTAAACCTGCAAGTGACCTGTGCCCCATGCTGCAAAGGAAGGTGAAAACCCTCTAGGGTCTCTGCCAATCTGATCCGGGGGCAATTCCTTCCCGATCCCAAATATGGGAATCAGTTAGACCCTGAGCATGTGGGCATGACCCACCAGGCAGATAACTGGCAAAGAATTTTCTGTAGTAACTCAGAGCCTCCCCATCTAGTGTCCCGTCTCCAGCCACTGGGGATTTTTGCTACTGGCAGATGCTGATGGGCCACGTGCCGTCGTAGGCAGTCCCTTCATACCATTCCCTCCATAAACTAATCAAGCTCAGTCTTGAAGCTAGTTAGGTTTTTTGCCCCCACAGCTTCTCTTGGAAGGCTGTTCCAGAACTTCACTCCTCTGATAGTTAGAAACTTTCCCTTAATTTCAAGCCTGAAGTTGTTGATGGCCAGTTTATAGCCATCTTATTTATACATTAGTGCTTAACTTAAATAACTCCTCTCTGTGATGGGTTTCTCCCCCCCCCCCAGGGTGCCACTTGGAACTGGGGTACCACTGAGCCCGCCTGACCCACCAGCCTGGGTTCCCTTTACACTGCACTGCTATGCAGCTTGTCAAGGCCTTTTCCAGGCTTCAGACTGCACTTTACCAGCACACATACAGGTAGGGACACATCCAGCTACAGCTATACACACAGATGCCAAGATCAGCTCTGCATGGGACAACTCAGCTAAGGAATTGCCTAGTACTCAAGTGCACACACCCCTCTAGAGGGTAAACCCAAAGTTGTACTGTCTTGCATTACACAGAGAACTGTACAGCATAAGCTCATGAAATTCGCTCCCTTCCCTCAATGTGGAGAGGGATATACACAGCTTTCTGCCCCAATTTATGATTTCCACACACATTGGTTTTAGAAAAAACAAAACAAGTTTATTAACTACAAGAGAGAGTTTTTAAGTGATTGTAAGGGACAGCAAACAGATCAAAGCAGATTACCTAGCAAATAAAACAAACATGCAATCTAAGCTTAGTATACTAAAGAAACAGGTTATAAGTAGCAAATTCTCACCCTAACTGTTGTTTTAGGTAGATTGCAGAGATCCTTGAAGCCGAGCTGCACTGGCTTGCAGCTTAAAACTCCAGATATTCCTTTCACAGGCGAGACAACTCTCTTGCTTGGGCTCAGCAGTTTTCCCCTAGTCCAGTCTTTTTCTTCTCAGGTGTTTCCCTCAGTCCTCTTTCTTGGGTGGTGAGTCAATGAAGAATGAACCACGATGATGTCAATCCCCTGCCTTAAATAGTTTTTACATATGGCAGGAATCCTTTGTCTCCCAGTGTGATTTCCATCCCCAGTCAGTGGAAAAATACTAATATTATCATGGAGTCCAGTACCAGGTGACTTGGTCACATGTCCCTGCAGCCATAACTCAGAGGCTGTTTGTAGCGTCCCCAGGAAGACTTCCTGGTGGGAGATTAGCATCTTCAATGACCTATTGTTTTCCCTAATGGCCCTTCCCAACTGTTGTCAGTAGCTACTGGTGTGGTGCTCTGCTCTCGTTCAATGATGATAACAGTCGGCTGCGTGCGTGTTCCCTCTGTGTGCTGCCCCGGCTCTGCGCAGATAGCTGACATAGCAAACCCCGAGAGAACCCCCAAAGACCACAGACTCTAGTAAGGTACGAAGGAACCCGAGCCAGGTTTATTGTCAAACGAAGCACAGTAATAGTTTCCCGTAGACTCTACAAGACATACTACGAATTTGTGCCCCCTGGCAATGGACCGGCTCAGTCAGTGGCAGGACTTTCCACTGCTCCCTAGGCCAGACAAAGATGCGCACTCTGGGACCTACTTTTATACAGTTACAGGACAGATTACTCATCCCTACTGACGTATTGAAGTACAGCCTCTTGACTCATTGGGGGCTGTCTCCTCCTTTGATCATGTTGTTTCAAACAGATCTATCCATCATGCTGTCCTTTTGACCCTGTCTTTAAGATGCACCTGCTTCTAGCAGTCCTCTTCTTGCCAACTTCTGTGAGTGGGGCCTGCCTCTGCCAGACTGGGCCTCTGACACAAGAGGTTATGTTTCAGGGTCTCATCTTACTACACCAACCGGCTATCCAGACTAATTTCATTCTGTCTAGTGCGCGTTCCCTAGGTGTAAACACATTTGTAATAGATGCATAGACAGTATTCCTAACTTGAGGTACAAAAATAATACATGCATACAAATAGGTTAATCATATTCAGTAAATTATATCCTTTCCAATGATATCTCATATGACCCATCTTGCATAAAATACATCTTAGTTATGCCATAATCATATCATAACCATATCTCTATGAAGAATATGGGGTGTAGTGTCTCACACTCCTTCCGTGGTATTTATCCCTCTTATGTATTTATAGAGAGCAATCATATTTCACCTCATCCTTCTTTTGGTTAGGCTAAACAAGCCAAGTTCTTTGAGTCTCCTCTCATAAGTTAGTTTTTCATTCCTTGGATCATCCTAGTAGCCCTTTTCCGCACCTTTTCCACTTTGAATTAATCTTTCTTAAACATGGGAGACCAGAATTGTACACGGTATTCCAGATAAGGTCTCACTAGTGCCTTGTATAAGGTTACTAGCACTTCCCTGTCTACTGAAATACCTTGCCTGATGCATCCTAGGACAGCATTAGGCTTTTTCATGGATCACATTGACGGATCATAGTCATCCTGTGATCAACCAATACACCCAGGTCTTTCTCCTCTCCTGTTGCTTCCAACTGATAAGTTCCTAAATGCATGACCTTGCACTTCGTACTATTAAATTTCATCCCATTTCTATTACTCCAGTTTACAAGGTCATCCAGTTCTTCTTGTATGATATTCTGGTTCTCCTCCTTATTGGCTATACCTCTCAACTTTGTGTCATCCACAAATTTTATTAGCACACTCACACTTTTTGTGCCAAGGTTATTAATGACAATGTTAAATCAGATTGGTCCCAAGAATGGTTCTTGAGGAATTCCAATAGTAACCTCTCTCCAACCTGACAGTTTACCTTTCAGTATGACCCATTGTAGTCTCCCCTTTAACTAATTCCTTATCTACCTTTCAATTCTCATATTAATCCCCATCTTTTCCAATTTTAATAATTTCCCATGTGGAACTGTATCAAATACCTTACTGAAATCCAGGTAGATTAGATCTACTGCATTTCCTTTGTCTAAAAAATCAGTTATCGTCTCAAAGAAGGAAATCAGGTTGGTCTGGTGTGATCTACCTTTTGTAAAACCATGTTGTACTTTATCTCGATTACTGTTCACTACTTTCTCTTTCAAAATTTGTTCCAAGACCTTTCATACAACAGAGGTCAAACTAACAGGCCTGTAGTTTCCTGGATCACTTTGTTTCCCTTTCTTAAGCATAGGAACTATATTGGCAATTCTTCAGTCATAGGGTACAACCCCCGAGTTTATAGATTCCTTAAAAATCCTTGCTATTGGGCTTCCAATTTCATGTGCCAGTTCCTTTAATATTCTTGGATGGAGATTATCCAGGCCCCCTGATTTAGTCCCATTAAACTGTTTGAGTTTGACTTTCATCTCGGATGTGGTAATTTTTATCTCCATATCCTTGTTACCATTAGCCACCCTGCCACTACCCCAAGCTCTTCATTAGCCTCATTAAAAACTGAGGGAAAGTATTTGCTTAGGTGTTGGGCCATGCCTAGATAATCTTTAATCTCCACCCCATCCTCAGTGTTTAGGGGATACTGTGATTGAAAGCAAATAAAATAATCACCGTTTTGGCTATTTTATTAATATTATATTAAAGAAAGAAAAATAAACATTAAACAACATAAATAACAGAACACAAATGACTAGTTACTTCAGTTACAATCTCTTTTCTGTGCTTCTCTGAGGAGAGCTTTTCACGTGGATTACACCTTTGAGAGTGGGCCTGCTTTTGGTGGGGCACTTCTTTCTTGGTAAATCGAAACCAAGGTCTTATTTCCCAAAATTATTGAGAGTCCAGTCTTAGTATTTCATAGATAATAAGGCTATTTATGGGTAAGCAAAATAATTGTTTAAGGACATGTAGATCATGTTGGTTAATTATTAATAACCAGAGAGTTTATGGGTGGGCAAGGTAAGCAATCTTAACTAAATTGTATGAAATAGAAAAAAAAATTCAATCATTTACTTTAGAAGAAGCTATTTAAAGAACTGTCTTAAGAAAGGCCAATTAATGAAGGAATCTTAAATAAAAGTAAATCTCACTATTCTCTGTTTACTAGTGTTTAGTCCCTGTCCTTTCATGTTTAGCCCCTCTGTGCTGTCCTCACATACAGGTCTAAACATTTGGTGATTAACAACAGTTAATATTGTTACACTGATTGGAGTGGCTCACAACTGTGAGTTCCTACTTCAGGGCAGACTTTCAGAAACAGAGCACATACCCCAAACTGGTGATGTGTTCTATCATTAGATTTCACCAAGCCAGTACCAAATATGAACTCCTGGATCACTATACCATTCTTACCATGGAGTCACAGACAGTCCCCTTAGACTATCCATCCTATCTTGCCATCCAGAGAAACTGGACTTTGTGATAAAACAACTTAAGCCAAAAATTACACCACATCATGTTTCTCCCAGTCCCGAGAGACCAGTCACTTACCCCATATCAATTGGTACTCCAGATCTTACACCAGACAACACTAGTAAACCAACTAAAGATTTATTAGCTAAGAGAAGGAAATGAGAGCGATTGAGAGGTTAAAGCAGGTAAAATATATGTACAGGTGAATCACAGTTTGTAATTCCAAATGATGGCAGAGTTGTAATAAACGGCCAGCTTCCCCAAAGTCTTTACAGGGTACCCAGATTGTCTCTGGGGATCTCCGCTTTGCATCTGGTACACTTCCCTGTAAGAGTCCAAACAGTTCAGAGATAAAGGATCTTTCTTTGAATCCCTTCTTATAGCTTCTTCTCACAGAAAACAAGCTGACAATCTTTCTCTAGCCACATGGGCTTTTCCTTTGATAATGGTGAGCGAGGAGTGCACTTTGTGAGTGATGGCCATTTGCTTTGGAATTAGCACTTTATCAGAAAAAAGTCCTTCATTAACATTCCACAAGGCTTCTTTGATGTCTGATGGTATTTAGTTACAGGGGTATTTATAATGTAAATATTTGTTATTACATTATGACAGGACACAGATAAGTAAAAACAATGCATATAACATCTGTGACACATCATGTGCCAGCAATGCCCCTCTGCCATGTACATTGGCGAAACCGGACAGTCTCTACATAAAAGAATAAATGGACACAAATCAGACATCAGGAATGGTAACATACAGAAGCCAGTAGGAGAACACTTTAATCTCACTGGACATTCAATGACAGATTTAAAAATAGCCATCCTGCAACAAAAAAAGTCATAAACAGATTTTAAAGAGAAACTGCAGAGCTACAATTCATTTGCAAACTTAAACACCATTAATTTGGGCTTGAATAGGAACTGGGAGTGGCTGGCTCACTACAAAAGCAATTTTCCCTCTCTTGGTATTGACACCTCCTCATCAATTATTGGGATTGGACCACATCCACCCTGATTGAATTGGCCTTGTCATCACTGGTTCTCCACTTGTAAGGTAACTCCCTTCTCTTCATGCACCAGTATATTTATGCTTGTATCTGTAATTATCACTCCATGTATCTGAAGAAGTGGTTTTTTACCCACAAAAGCTTATGCCCAAATAAATCTGTTAGTCTTTAAGGTGCCACCAGACTCCTTGTTGTTTTTGTGGATACAGACTAACATGGCTACCCCTCTGATACTTGACAATGAATACTGTTTCTTAGTCATTACATCACTGCAAAAGGATTGGAAAATATGCCTTATGGTGATAGACTCAAGGACCTCAATCTGTTTAGCTTCACAAAGAGAAGATTAAGGGGTAACTTGATCACAATCTATAAGTACCTACGTGGGAAACATATATTTGATAATGGGCTCTTCAGTCTAGCAAACAGAGGTATAACAATGCAATGGCTGGAAGTTGTAGCTAGATAAAATTCAGACTGGAAATAAGGTGTATGTTTTTAACGGTGAGAGTAATCAACCATTGGAACAATTTAACAAAGATCATGATGGGTTCTCCATTACTGACAGTTTTTAAATCAAGATTGGATATTTTTCTAAAAGGTATACTCTAGGAATTATTTTGGGGAAGTTATATGATCTGTGCTCTACAGGAGGTTGATGATCACAATGGTCCCTTCTCACCTTAGAATCTGTGAAAGCCACACTGTGAGTGATCATAGGAACATGGTACAGTGTGGATTTAATACTAAAATTAAAAAGTAATATTGTATAATGCTCTTTGTTCATCTCTAACTTTTCACTCTTCTTTCTAGCTAGAGGGCATGGAACATCAGATTCAAGCCTGATGCAAACTAATTCACATGAATGGAGTTGTACCTACTTAGAGGAGGTCTGGGTCCAGAGGATAAAGACTATTACTAGATATCTTGTAACGAAACTTCCAGTTTTGTTCTTAGTTTAGCTAGGAAAGTGTTTGCACTTGTGCAGACCTTTTCTTTCACTTTCTTTTCTTTGAGTTATGTATTCTTAGGTGCCCATCACTATGGAATCTAAATAACTTGCAAAAACTAGGGAGCATTGACTGCACCCTCAGAGGGCTGTAATCTCATTCTCTCCTTTCCCAGCTGATTGTTTTTTTTGGGAGGGATGGGGACAGGGAAGGAGAGGAGTTATTTATCCATCCTTCTGTCTTCTGTCTTCTTCTCTGCCTCACTCTCATGGATCTGCTAGTTTAGGTAGACCACTTGTTCTCGTTTTGGAAATTGGTCTCTGTAGCCAGTTTTCTTTCAGTGAAGCCTGTTTCTCTTTGACTTTTGGAGGCAAGCCACCCATCTCAGAATGGATATGCTTCCCAGACTATTTCCCAGTTCCTCTTTACTCAGAAGCATGTCATAAAGGTTTTTGGGTATTTTTTTTTTTTTTTACTAGAGATGCACTAATTTATTTATTTTTTGTGGGGGAAACTATAGCAGCTGCAAATGTAGTGAGTACTCACTTCTAGTGCAAGTTCAAATTACTGTTTTGTTCCTTTCATGTTGGAAAGAGAGACAGTTAGTGTTAGTTGACCACAGTTGTCTGGCCTGGGTGTGCTTGGACCAATGGTAATGTAATACTTGTTGTGTCTCCTTGGGACAGGACAAGTTCAGAAAACAGGTGACTTATAACCACTCTGGCTAGTGGCTTTAGATCTAATCATTCTATATGTCACCTGAATATTTACTGAGAAACAGCCATGTTTTTTCCCAAAGGAAAATCTTCAAGTAGCCATAGATGATACACCTTTACCAACAATAGCTCTGGGATATTGGAAAGTTTTCTTTTGTGGATTTAACTTGGTGAGAAATAACTCCAGCTCAGATTCTTTTTCAGGAAAAAAAAGAGAACTCTGTAGGTGCATCTTAAAAACCCACCTTGTCAAGATAGGAAAAAAATATAAAAAATACTTCAAATATTTAAATCTTGAGGATTTACATAGAAAGAGTTCTAGGAATCTGGTTTATGAAAAAAAAAAACATATCTCCTGGTGTGTCTTCAGCTAACTAAAGCAAACATCCATCCCTCCAAGAGAGGCAGAAGTGCCACGATATGGGAAATATGTGAATTTTTCTATTAATAATCATAAATAGTAATACCTTTTCTGTAACTTTATTAAATAGCTCATTTTGGATTAGGGAATGCAGCTCCCTACCATATCAGGAGCTGGAAGAGTTATTTAGATTATAAAATCTTCAAGGCAGGGATGTCTGTTTTTTGTGGTTTTGGTTGAGATTTTTTTTTTGGACTAGATCAAGCACAGTCTGTGCTAAATAAATACATAACAGAGAAAAGGAAGATGACAATTTAAATAGGGGTTTTAATCTACTCTGTCTTTAGTATGCACTTTAATGAGTAACTATATGGTATGCATCTCACATTATCTTTATCTCCAGATTAAAAACCTAACTGTAACTGCTTTTTAAAGGTGCACAGCAAGTTTTTAGACCTCACATGTTTATAGTATTCTACAAGAAAACAACATTTTTAACATGATTTCATAATGGATTATCCAGTGGATTTAAGCATGGGACACATTGCTATGGGCAGACATAATATGGTCCTTGCACTTTTATCTCTTAATATTTCAGCCATTTGAAATGAGGTTTTCTAAGAGTAGTTAGTTGTTAGGGCAAGAGAGTGGTAATTAGGATTCCTGGATTTTATTCTTTGCTCTTTCACTGTATCTCTCTCTGATCTTGGGTAAATTACAAAAGTTCTCTTTGCCTTGATTTACCTGTCTGTAAAATGGGGATGATGATCTTCCTTTTAATGGTATTGGGAGGTTTTCTTCATATTATTAAAATTCTTTCAGATCTTTGATGAATGATATTTTGTAAATGCAAAGAATCCATTGTTATCCTATTACTCAGGCTCTACAGAGAATATTAATGTTCTTTTCCTGAACTCTGTTCCTTCACTGACTACTGCTTAATTGTTGTTTTTCCTTTCTCTCTGTCACCTGAGCACTTCCCTCTGCTAGTGAGTTTGGTTAAGCTGATGCTGTTCAAAGCAAAATGCTGGTTATAGGACAGTGTGGAGAACCCTTTCTGTCAAGTCTCATGGCTGTAACAGCACAAATAAATATTCTATAAATAAATGAAGGTCTCTTCAGTGCACACCTGGAGCTCTCTATGCATTGAAGTAAGACTAGACCACTAAGTACAGTATGTCACTTCTAAGTTAAATCTTGCCTCAGAAAGTCCACCAGCAAGGATGCCAAGTCAGATCCCAATACAAGTATTCTGCATTACAGCGTTTCTCAGTCCTGAATATGTATCATTGTGCTGTCTCAGTGGCTGTTTTACTGGATTCTTTCCTTTTTTCAGTGCTATTTTCCCCCCTTTAGACAGATGTTGATATTAGCACACTGAATATGTGGGCCAGATCTTCAGGTGTTTTAAACTGGCATAATTCCATTGAAATCAATGGAGTTGCACCCAGCAGAGGATCTGGTCCACTGAACTTAATCATCATGCATCCAAAGGAAAGATGCATTCGTTTTAAAGAAGATGTCCATCTAATTTTAGTATATGTGGGTGAGATTACTGTCTATGCTTTATTTATTCTTTCCACTGCAAAATGTCACACTCCTTTTGGGATAATCATACTGTTAGGAATAATTTAAAATAATGGTATGTGAGAGGAAAATAGTTTCACAAAAGACCATTTAAGATCAGTGTAGTTGACATGTGGATCACAATCAAGACCAGGGCCTGAGATCAGGATTGTTTAAACTTGGTTGGTGCTGGAGAGATTCCAGCATTGTGTTCATCACCATTGTGGATGGGCTTAATGGCAGAAAAGTTATATACATTTCTATTTCATATTCTTTTAGGTGAAGTTCCTCAAGGGAGAGATGGGAAATTAAAGTATATTTGCTTGTTCCACTGAATTTCTATCTGTCATGTTCATTCTGTTACCTGCTTTGCGGCCTGATCCCAAGTCCAGTGAAGTCAATGGGAGGACTCTTGTTAACTTCAATGGGCTTCAGATCAGGCTGTTGCACCATCTGACTTCCAGACTGGATATGTATCAGGCACCCCACTCTTTCTTTTTGAGCTGACCATGAATCAGCTGCAGCAGGAAATGGAAGTAATTGTAAATGATTCACACTTTGCTGAGGAAAAGCTGTCCTTGATCTGTGTGTGTTTCTGACAGATGAGGGAACATAATTGCAATCAGCTGTTTGATACAGTGTATCTGCTATTTCTCACTGCTTGAACCTGACCTGGGTAGCTAAGACTATTGAAACTATTTGAATAACAATTAGAGGATGAGAGAGTCTTATTACTTACATTCTGCTTAGCAAGTAGTTTATGCAAGGTACAAGTTCACCATTTTTCAAAAATCTGAGCCCCTTTTTGGTTTTGGGATCACTATAGAGACAACACATTGCACCTGTAATCCGCAGGAACTGTTTCTGGGTTCAAAACCCTTGAAAGTCCTATCCAGCCCTCTTTTGGTTTGAATAAAGGTAGTTTCACTCCACCATTTCTAGGGCCAGAGTTTAAAAAACAGACTTTAAAATGGCAAGGCTCTGTTTTCAATACCCAAGTTTTTGCACCCACAATTTTGGAATTTAGATTGAGATCAGTGTTCCCTCTAATATTTATTTTTCTCCTGTGTGGAGGGGGAAAATGGCTGTCCGAGCTCAAGTTTTTAAACCTCTGAGTGCAGTCTCTACCTCTTCCATTCTCTTCCCCTCCTTACTTTAGCCCCCCTTTCATTTAACCTACCTCTTCATTCACTCATTGACCTGCTGTCTCTCTTCATTCATTCCATACACAATATCCATTATTGCTGCCTCTTTACCATTCACTCTCACTTTTTCTTCCCCTTTCTCCCTCTCTTCTGCAGCAGTGAAAACAGGATGTTCAAGCATGTGCAGGCGACATTTGGATACAATACTCCTCATGTTGTTGTGCACTGCGTCAGCCACCACAACCTATTCTGGATTTAAAAAAATATGATCTCTATCTTAAACTGTAAAATTTCAAAGCATCTTTCAAAACTCATTCATACTTTTTAAGTCCCAAAAAATAGTGTCAGTATCAAGCTCTGGCTGTTGCCCTTGAGGTTACTGTCATATGTTTTGGAGATATCTTCTATATGCACTGGGTTGTTCATCAGGCCAGTGAAATCTTTGGAAAGACAAGTAACAGTGGAAGCCAGTTGGTCCAGTATGTATAATGGCTCACATTTGTGCAGTGCCTTGAATTGAAATGGACCCTAAAATATATTTAGCGAGCTATAGAGATTTTGTTTCATTCATGACCGAAATGGAGCCACCTCTGTGGATAAACTTATTGGTATAACCATTTGGACAACAAGTGAAAACAGATGCTTTATGTAACTCATTCTGCAAGAGGAAATTTAAGTGTGCAGAATATATTCACTGCTGCTAGTATTTGTGTACGAGCAGGGATGCAACCAGAATTTTCCTAAGGAGCGGTCCCAGAGCTCTTCCTCCCTGGGCCTGAACCAAGCCTCAAGCTCTCTCCCCCTGCTCCCAGGCCTGCATTTCCTCCACTGTTGCCTCTGTGCCCAGCCCTGCACTCTCCCCTCTGCACCCAGCTCTACACGTGTTTTTCTGGTGTCCCACACCCAGCCTCACAGTCTTCTTTCCCCCCCCCCCACATAGTCTTGCACCCCGTTCTGAGCTCTCTTCCCCCTGCAACTAGCTCCATGGTCTCCCTGCCCCACACCCAACCCCAAGCTCTTACCCAGAGAAGTGTTCAGTCTGAAGAGCACTATCCTCACCAAGGGACAGATGGCTCTTGGAGTCCCAGACCTCATCCTCTGGCATCTCCTCTTCCCCAGGAAGCACCCAAATCGCAGATCCAATCCTCCTACCATCCTGGGGACTGAGGTTCCTGATGCCCCCACGCCGCTTCTCCCCAGTGGCTGGGGGTGCTTGGTTCCCAGGGGTGCTGGAAGGACTGTACAGGTGAGGGGAGCAAGCAGGCTCACAGGGTTGCAGAGCCAATCAGATATGCTGAGAGAGGGGCAGCCAGGCCAAATTTGAGTGAGTGGCATTGCGACTTGTCATGTGTGTCCTTTTAAACACATTCACATTTATGTTCCTGAAGGTTTTTCTAAAATACAAGTTTTTGAAATGTTACCCCATAGTAATTAATGTTTAAAGTTAGTTAAAGAAATTGATGACTCTTAGAAGAATGAGGTTACTGTAGTACATTTGCTTTGGCAGAGTCACAAAATGGTCACTTGTCTGAATTATAATTCCTTTTGGCAATTTTTCAATAAGAAAACAAAATAAGAAAGTTCAATCGAGCAAACTGATCTTGGTAAACATGGTTACTATGAATACATAGCTACAATATTATCCAGTTAAGTATTGTTTTTCTAATCATATTTAAACTCCATTGGATTGTTCATACACCTCTACCCCAATATAACGCGATCCAATATAACACAAATTCGGATATAATTCGGATGTAAAGCAGCGCTCCGGGGGGGCGGGGCTGCGCACTTCGGCGGATCAAAGCAAGTTCGATATAACGCGGTTTCACCTATAACACGATAAGATTTTTTTGGCTCCCGAGGACAGTGTTATATTGGGGTAGAGGTGTATTTAGTAACACAAGTTAAATTAAGCAAGGCACTGAAAGTTAGTTGACTCATTTATTTTTTCATAGTTTAAAGTCTATGTAGATTTTATCGAGATTCACTGTAAAACAACCCAGAGGCACATTTAGTGGAAGAAGTAGAAGAGCAGGAAGGGAAAGTGTTTTTGGAAAACCAGATATTCTATGGAAAAAGGGTTGCAAATTCAAATGTAAAAAGGCAAACATGGCTATCATAATTGGTACATCTGTGTTTCTTATAATAGAGCTCAACTATATTTTATAGTTTCAGATTTTTTGTTGTCTCTTATTTGCAACACCCTCTTAGAAGCTTAAAAATACAAGTCCAGATTCTTTTGTCCAGTTGAGCTTGTTATGGGAGACAAGGTGGCTTTACACCATTTTAGTAACATAACAATCCTGGGGCTAGCTAGAGACATGTTTGGGCCCCAACCCTGGAAATATTTGTGTGTTCTTAACATTGTGCATTTGGTAATTCCAAGTTAATGGGACTACTTGCATGCATAAAGGTAAGTGTGTGTAAGTATATGCAGAAATGGGCCCTTGGCTCCTGGAGTAATTTAAAGCAGCTTTAAGGGTGCTTTAAATTATATTTGGCTGTTTATGGCCCCAAAGTTCTAGTTCTGGAAGCTAGGAATTGCTGCAGTGCCAAGGTGATCTGACTCTGCCCTCTGTCTTATGAGCACACTCCTAATGCCAGGGAAGCTGGATCTCAGGGGCCCATACATATAATACAGCAGTATAATATCTCTTAAATTGGATACCAATTTTATATGAGGACAGAGTCTCTTCTATTTCTTTACTATCATTTACCATCAGAAAATTCTGCAATTTAATAGCTATACTGACATCTGTCTTTTTAATAATTTGCTCCCAAATCTCATGTATAGCCTCCGTTTCAAAATCTATCAAAAATTCTTAGTAAATTCCCTTTTTGTTGGGGTTGTTTTTCTTCTATCCCCAGATGTCTATTTAGTATCACGGTACAGCTTGTGACATGGTAGGGCATAACCCACTTACTAGTTTCTTTCAAGAACTGTATTGTCTGTAGAGTCTCCCTGGTAATAGGTGTGTTTATTTTAGCAATTCAATTTGTAGTTCTGCTTCTTCTCATTCTTTGCCCAACTTGTGGTCTTAAGGTGAATTGATTGTATCAGAATGATAGTTCCTTCTATGGGATTGGGTCCAGTTTTCATATAGTTATTACAATGTCAGCTAAGTAAATTATTAGATACTTTTATTTCTGTTGTTGTTACATAATAACTTCTATTTATAGCGCTATAGTTAAAATGTGAGCATAGTTAACGTTTCCTGACATGAAAGAAAGAACTGTTGCATAGCAGATATGCGTTGCAGTGGTGGAAGGAACAGATGTCTCTTCTACAGAAAATATCATTTTCTTATGTTAAAGGAACACTAGAAATCTAGTCTTTTGTTAAAAATAGTCTAAAGCACCACATCTGTCAATATATCTGCAGGCTGATGACAAGCATATTTTCCTACTTTTTAAAAAGTTTTTCTTTCCTCTATTGCTATATTAAAATAAACAATGTCAAAAGTACAAAAAACCCTTCTACTAGTTAAGTAATGTTAGATGTTACTTGTAATAATAATAAGTTTAAAAATTAGACAGAAGTGTAATGATTTTTAAATCATTGTAAATGTTATATCAAAATCTTAAAATTAAAAGTAAATGAAGACTACATAGAATCATAGATTAATTTTACATAACTAGTAACTAATCTTTGTACTGCATGGGGAAGCTTTGTTGACCATGGGGTTGCTATTATTGACAGTGATATTTATCTGCTTTTGTTGTTTGCCTTGGCAACCAGTGCACTTTACAGGAGGAGAATTGAAAACTTGGAAAGGGAGTTGATGTTCATTAATCCCTATAAGGGCTGAATCCTGCAAGGTACTGAGCCCTCTCAATTTCCCATTTATATAAAAACAGAAGTCAAAGGGGTTCGGCAACTTGCAGGATTAGGCCCTTAAATCCTAACACCTGGAACAGAGTAGAAATTATGTCGAAAGGATCATGTAGCAGGATACACAGTCATAACGAAAGCTGTACATACAGCACCCCTTGAATGCATTGAGGCACTAACCCTGAGGCACACTAGCTTTCAGTATCCAACAAGATATAAATTTCATAAAGACTAGGAGAGGGATTTTCAACAGCACACCATGTTGGCCTAATTTTGCTCCCATCGAAGTCAATGGTGTTTTACCATTGATTTCCATGGGAGCAGATTTAGGCCAACATGAAACACTTTGGAAAATCTCATTCTACTATTTTAGTGTTATTTGTTACTCTTACAATTCTTTAAAATAATTTTATATGTAAATGTTAGCACTTGAATGGTGACAGATCAACAGCCGTAGAGACTTAATGTCCTACATGTCTACACAAAACAGACACAGTGTTCCACCCATGTCCTCACCCTTGAACTGGGTTGGCCACCTTTCAGTGTACAAGAATAATTGAAGTTCATTCTCCATGCCCATTCTGTTAAGGATTGCCAGTTGTGATGATGTATGTTTTTTTTTTTGTTTACTTTCTCTCTTCTTTTAGTGGACGCTTGTCTACCAGGAATTTGACTGAGACCACCAAACTCATTTCCCATATGCCACTGAGCAGCCATCAGAAAAAAATACAACTTTTGATTACTTTGTGCTGCTTAACAATGTCTTCCTTTACAGGCGAGGAGTCAAAGCGGAGCTCATGCCCTCCTCATATTGAGAACTATAGTCTTGGGCCCTAAACAAACAAGGCAGGCCTGGATCATGCCCCATACTCTTTCTACCACCTTCCTCAAGCCTACTTCTGTCATCTCTCTTTCCCGTATAGCCAACCCTGTCCCTAAGTTTCTTCAGCACAGGAGTAAAGACACAGTTCCTTAGGGTTTTTTCCCTCTTGGTACAGAGTAAATAAAATACACAATAAAGCTCCCTTTCCTTAAAGTTCAGAGGGAGGCCAGGTCACAGTCATTCCAAAAGACATCCCTCCAAGGATGATTTTCCTCCTCCTCATACTGGTCTGGCTGTCTAGCCACATCTATATCCAGGATCTTCCAAGTCTCTGGGCTTGATTTACACAAATAGCCCCCAGCTGTCTTCCTATTTCTCTTTTAATATTGTTCAGGCTTGTTCCCTGGAGAGCTCATGAGCTGTAGGTGTGTCTGATCTTTACATCTTTACCCTCTTCTTTCCACAAAAAGACTGGACCAGGATTTCTGGTCACCCTGGCAGGCTCTAGACGACACTGTGTACCCCTGCTTGGATTTGAACTGGTGTTTTAGAGACAAAAGGTGTGAGTGTTTAGAGTTTGACACTATTTTCACAAATTGAGTAGAACTGTCAGTCAGTAGGCATGCTTGCAAATTGCACTATGCTGTCATAATTGGTTGATTTGCCAGTATAAGATTCCTTCACATTCAACGCTTCTTTTGCAGAAGTGCAAATTAAATAACCAGGACACAAAATACACAACACATGGCTTCAGAGTCTTCCAAACATGATATTCTCTCATCCAAGGCACTGAATCACTATTACAGGCTACACACGCATTCGTTAGAGCCTGTGGGTTTATAAGGGTTACTAAATTTAAGAAATAATAATAGACGTAGAGCACAAAGTAATTCATCCGTAACCAGCTGACGAATCTTTTGAGCTAGGTTGCAGCATTTAGCCACAGTCCTAAGTAAGGGGCAGTATGCAGTTGCACTGGCTAAGTATGAGCTTGGGGAGACATTGTGCCTCATCATTCTCTGGTATGCAGCATAAAGCAGAATGCACCACACTCTTCAGGCCAGTGCAGAAGGGAGGTAGGGCCATGGACCTGCCCTCACTTTATCTATCTTTCTGCTTTAGGGTAATATGCACCTCTTGGGGAGCATATGGGTAGCAGTTCTTGGCCTTTGCATGATGCCCAAGAGAGAGAAGATTTTGTACCCTCTCTTCCTTCCAGAGACACATGTACCTGAATGAGGGCCAGGGACTATCAGACTCTTCATTTAAAAAAAAAAATTTCTGAATGCACTTTAAGAATATTTTAAAAGATTAACAATACAGTTAATATATGACTGATTGCTGCAAACCTTCTCTCATATGAGAGAGGACTACTCCCCATAGGAAAGATTTGTTGGATCTGGCCCAAATTTCAAAAGATTAATACAATATGCACACTAAATGTCAACAGGGGTTGATGTTTAGTAGTACTGTATTAGTAGATACAAATATTTAATAGTTCTGATGTTCATTTTCTAGATAACAGGTGCATTTAATTTCTCTAAGGACTTTATTTCCTTTAAGTTATGCCCAGGTTTGCTGTTTGTTTTTTGTTAAACACCAACAGTGTATTCAACACGATTCAAGACCACAAAGAAAACATATTTTGTGCCCTGAGGAGCTTCCATAGTAAAGGTCCAAACCTGGAAACACTTAGTTCTGAGTGCAGACTATGATTTCAATGGGACTACTCAAGTTAAAAGCAGTTATTTTTTATGTCCAGTAGAAAGTGTTTGTAGCATCTGGCCTCAAATAGATAATACAGAAAATACATGGAGACCCACAAGAGGTTGTCTTACTTTTTAAAAAGCAATGTATTTGGTGATGGGTGATTACCTTTTTTTTATTATTAACATTCACATTTGGGGGAATTACAGGAGAAGTGTGAGTTAAATCTTGATTTTGTTTTGATTTTTGTGAACTATAAGTATATGAACATTAGATATTCTGGATTCAATTTCTTAGCAATTAGTACAGGACATGGTGAAGGATGTACTGGTCATCTGCAGTATACAGTGGTAATCCACAATTATTAATGAGCTTCCTATGTAATTTTGCTTTTCTTATTTTCTTTCTTATTTAGGGCCAGATTCTGAAACCCTTACTCATATCAATAGGATGTTCTTGTGTGTGATTAAATACTGTTCAGCATTAGTAAGGGTTACAGATCTGGCCTTCGATAATGTGACTCTTCTAGATGTTTATTTTCTTTAAGCTGCTTCTTTAAAAATTTCATATTACTTGCTGTTCAATGTCAGGAACTTTCTCAACCTTTTCAGTAAAAAAAGAGCCCTATCTCTTAAGTTCTCCCTGTTGACTTCAACTGGAGTTCCATGTGAGGTGGGCTTGCAGGATTGGATTCAAAGTTCTTCTGCACATGTCCCAAGTAGTAACAATACAATAGTTTCAAGTTCTAAACATTTTCTATAATTTTGTTTCTCTAAAATACATGGTGAAACAAAACAGATGATGTGATATAAAGATTTTTATCTTTACTTGTGATGTCATTCCAAACTCAGACTAATAATAATAATATTATTCACACAGTCACATTATGTTATATACACATAAGGCTGTACAGTTGTGCCAAGTTTAAATTTGGCCATATTTTCTGTCTGCACAATCTGCATGCAGGATTTTTTTATTAATGTTCCCAACATTATATTTTGAAGATGCAATTTTAGAGAGTTTTTTTGAAAATTGGACCCACAATGTTGTGAATATGTCCATGGTTACAAACTGAAGAAAGATGGGAAAAATACCCAAAGATTTAGTTCTGAATGTTTGTACATAAATGATATTGTCTGCATGAAGTTTGCTCACAAAAAAGGGTGATCTAAATTGCCTTAAAGTATAGGGCTCTGACAGAGCTTTCCTGCAGTTAGTACTATTAATAAAGGAACAGTTTCTCTATAACATTGCATTTACTGTGACCTCTGAAGGAAATAACTACGTAGCATTTATACTGGTACATCATACAGTATTAAAACGGTCTTAATCTGAACATTTAGAGATAATTCACTTTAATTCTGGAGACCTGAATAGCTAAAGAAAAGAATCCACAATGCTACTGCTTCAGTAGTAATATAAGAAAAATCTTCCACAGTTGGAAAATTACAGGCTGTGTGGAGGTGTTGAAATGCCTCCAGCTCCAAATTCTGAATTGGCAGTGAGCCACTCACTGTGAGTAGTTCTCATTTAAAGGGGAAGGCACTCCTTTTCTTTAAGTTTCTTATTCACAAAGCTGATTGTATTTTGTCATAGTATCTGTTGATTAAGATGTACCGTTAAATTCCATTTTGCTGAATTTCAGAAAGCAAATCACTGTCCTTCAGCCAGGTAATGCTTTTGTTTCTCTAAGATTTTGTTGGAATTGTGCAAGTAATGTGATTAGCATGTGAGCCTTCAAAGAAGTATTAAACAAATCACTAACACGCACATAATGAACATTAGACACATTAGTGTTATTGCTTGAAATAAAATAATGAAATATTGATGTTTGATTTAAAAGAAAAACAAAGCAACAAACCACGTCCATCACAAAATAACTAATCATTTAATGTAAACTCATTCATGGTAACTGAGTTAATAACATCCTTTCATTCAGTTTTAAATAGAGGTTTAAAAACATGTTCTGGAAACTTTGTAAAATTGTACTTAAATTGTCTTTTTAAATTTTCTGTTCTCTAATCTAGTTCACCCTAATTTTGAATGGTTTTAAAAAAAAGATTTGGATATAGCTATGAGCTGTTGAAACGGGCTAACATAACTGTGTTTGTGGACAACATTCTTAAACCAGGGAACACTAGTGCAGATAAGACACTTAATGAGACCTCCTGCCTTCTTCTGGAGCATTACGTATTTAAAAGTGATATGATAATTAGCCATACAAGTGGGTCGTAATATTTTTAAGAATGCCATCCTAATTTCAGTTAGGGAAGTAGCCTAGTTATTTTAATAGATGTATTTAAAAAAAACCCAAAATGTTGATGCACTTCTCAAGTTGGATGTTATTGTAAACTATAGTTGCATTCTTGGTAAAATTACAGTCTACATTCTTGAGATAAGGTAGAAAGAAAGAGGGAATGAGAAAAGGAGAAGAGTTGGATAGCCAACATGCAAAATCTTTATCATGAATGTTATTTTTCTATATCTTATTTGTCAAACTATTTCTATTAGCGTTTAGACTAATTTGGCTCCAAAACAGTTTCTAGATATCACTAAAACTGTCTGACAATTAATCTTCAGAATAACAACCTTTAATTTGATAACATTTAGTTAATATTCTAGTATATACTCATGTTGTGGAATTTCAGTGTCCTTTGTATGTATTTCAATGTGGTATTCTGAAAGATCAGAAGATGAAAAAATATATACAACTGAATATTGTAAAATAAAGTTTTAAATTACAATTAACATTCTTAAACCTGCTGCTGTGAGAGGAAAGTGACATGATGGAGTCATAGAATCATAGAATATCAGGGATGGAAGGGACCTCAGGAGATCATCTAGTCCAACCCCCTGCTCAAAGCAGGACCAATCCCCAACTAAATCATCCCAGCCAGGGCTTTGTCAAGCCTGACCTTAAAAACCTCTAAAGAAGGGATTCCACCACCTCCCTAGGTAAACCATTCCAGTGCTTCACCACTCTCCTAGTGAAAATGTTTTTCCTAATATCCAACCTAAACCTCCCTGTACAGGAGTTTGCCGGGGCTCGACCCGTTCCGGGGCGGCGGGGAGCCACACCGACTCACTGCCCGTTGGGGCTTGGGTGCTTTGTCCGGCTGCAGGGTCTCGCCCGGCAGCCCTTGCAATCCTGAAAGATACAGGAAGCCCACCCTGGCTCAGGGCAGGCACCAAGGTTGTGTCAGGGCTCAGACCCTTAGTCAGGGTCGAGCAACAGTACATAAAGTATTTAAGCCCAGGCCTTAGGTCAGGGCCGGGCCACAAATGCTGAGGCAGAGCTCAGGCCCTCAGGCAGGGCTGAGCCACAGTAATAGGCCTGAGCCTCGACAGGCTTGGGAGAGGGGGAGACTGCCACCCACAGGTTGGGTGGCAGGGGGGACGCAGGCCCTCCCACTCCACTGCGTCCCAGCCCGGGGCCCTGGCAGCGGCAGAAGACCCGCTGCTTCGTCAGTGGGGATCCTGGCCGCAACACACAGACATCGGCTCTGGCAGTGCTGCAGCCAGACTGGGGTCGGCTGCCCCCGGGCTACTTCCAGACTCCCCCTCTGGGCCTACCTGGGTGTTGGCGTCGGCCTCGGGGGGATCCTGGACCATGGGTTCATCCGGCCAGGGATCGTTTGGCAAGTCCGGGAGCTCCTCTGGATAGGAGGCGCAGGGCAGGCCCGGCGGCTCCTCTGGGTAGTAGGTGCCAGGCAGGCTCGGTGGTTCCTCTGGGTAGCGGGCGCAGGGCAGGCTCGGCGGTTCCTCGGGGTAGCAGGCGCAGGGCAGGCCCGGCGGCTCCTCGGGGTAGCGGGTGCAGGGCAGGCCCGGCGGCTCCTGGCGGTCACTCCGGGCCGCGGAGGTTTCCCAGCCCCGAGCTAGGCTGGCGACGTCTGGTCTCTCTGGCTGCTGGGGCCAGACTGAGTTCTGAGGGCCCGGTTTTATACTTCCGGGTCGTCGCCTGACCCTCTGAGGGGCGGGCTCAGAACTCCCTAGCTCCGCCCACTCCGGCCTCCGGATGGGCTCTTCCCCTTCCGGGGTGGCGGGGAGCCACACCGACTCACTACACTCCCCCACTGCAACTTCAGACCATTACTCCTTGTTCTGTCATCTGCTACCGCTAAGAACAGTCTAGATCCATCCTCTTTGGAACCCCCTTTCAGGTAGTTGAAAGCAGCTATCAAATCCCCCCTCATTCTTCTCTTCTGCAGACTAAACAATCCCAGTTCCCTCAGCCTCTCCTCATAAGTCATGTGCTCCAGCCGCCTAATCATTTTTGTTGCCCTCCGCTGGACTCTTTCCAATTTTTCCACATCCTTCTTGTAGTGAGGGGCCCAAAACTGGACACAGTACTCCAGATGAGGCCTCACCAATGTCGAATAGAGGGGAATTAACACATCCCGTGATCTGCTGGCAATGCCCCTACTTATACAGCCCAAAATGCCGTTAGCCTTCTTGGCAACAAAGGTACGCTGTTGACTCATATCCAGCTTCTTGTCCATGGTAACCCCTAGGTCCGTTTCTGCAGAGCTGCTGTCTAGCCATTCGGTCCCTAGTCTGTAGCAGTGAATGGGATTCTTCCGTCCTAAGTGCAGGACTCTGCACTTGTCCTTGTTGAACCTCATCAGATTTCTTTTGGCCCAATCCTCTAATTTGTCTAGGTCCCTCTGTATCCTATCCCTACCCTCCAGCATATCTACCACTCCTCTCAGTTGAGTGTCATCTGCAAACTTGCTGAGAGTGCAGTCCACGCCATCCTCCAGATCATTAATGAAGATATTGAACAAAACCGGCCCCAGGACCGACCCTTAGGGCACTCCGCTTGATACCGGCTGCCAACTAGACATGAAGCCACTGATCACTACCCGTTGAGCCAGACGATCTAGCCAGCTTTCTATCCACCTTATAGGCCATTCATCCAGGCCATACTTCTTTAACTTGCCAGCAAGAATACTGTGGGAGACGGTATCAAAAGCTTTGCTAAAGTCAAGGAATAACACATCCACTGCTTTCCCCTCATCCACAGAGTCAGTATCTTGTCATAGAAGGCAATTAGGTTAGTCAGGCATGACTTGCCCTTGGTGAATCCATGCTGACTGTTCCTGATCACTTTCCTCTCCTCTAAGTGGTTCAGAATTGATTCCTTGAAGACCTGCTTCATGATTTTTCCAGGGACGGAGGTGAAGCTGACTGGCCTGTAGTTCCCCAGATCATCCTCCTTCCCTTTTTTAAAGATGGGCACTACATTAGCCTTTTTCCAGTCATCCAGGACCTCCCCCGATCGCCATGAATTTTCAAAGTTAATGGCCAATGGCTCTGCAATCACATCCGCCAACTCCTTTAGCACCCTCGGATGCAGCGCATCCGGCCCCATGGACTTGTGCTCGTCCAGCTTTTCTAAATAGTCCTGAACGACTTCTTTCTCCACAGAGGGCTGGTCACCTCCTCCCCATGCTGTGCTGCTCAGTGCAGTAGTCTGGGAGCTGACCTTGTTCATGAAGACAGAGGCAAAAAAAGCATTGAGTACATGAGCTTTATCCACATCCTCTGTCACTAGGTTGCCTCCCTCATTCAGTAAGGGGCCCACACTTTCCTTGACCTTCTTCTTGTTACTAACATACCTGAAGAAACCCTTCTTGTTACTCTTAACATCTCTTGCTAGCTGCAACTCCAAGTGTGATTTGGCCTTCCTGATTTCACTCCTGCATGCCTGAGCAATATTTTTATACTCCTCCCTGGTCATTTGTCCAATCTTCCACTTCTTGTAAGCTTCTTTTTTGTGTTTAAGATCAGCAAGGATTTCACTGTTAAGCCAAGCTGGTCTCCTGCCATATTTACTATTCTTTCTACACATTGGGATGGTTAGTTCCTGCAATCTCAATAAGGATTCTTTAAAACACAGACAGCTCTCCAGGACTCCTTTCCCCCTCATGTTATTCTCCCAGGGAATCCTGCCCATCAGTTCCCTGAGGGAGTCAAAGTCTGCTTTTCTGAAGTCCAGGGTCCGTGTTCTGCTGCTTTTCTTTCTTCCTTGTGTCAGGATCCTGAACTCGACCATCTCATGGTCACTGCCTCCCAGGTTCCTATCCACTTTTGCTTCCCCTACTAATTCTTCCCTGTTTGTGAGCAGCAGGTCAAGAAGAGTTCTGCCCCTAGTTGGTTCCTCCAGCACTTGCACCAGGAAATTGTCCCCTACACTTTCCAAAAACTTCCTTGATTGTCTGTGCACCGCAGTATTGCTCTCCCAGCAGATTTCAGGGTGATTAAAGTCTCCCATGAGAACCAGGGCCTGTGATCTAGTAAGTTCTACCCCCTGGTCTGGTGGTCTATAGCAGACTTCCACCACGACATCACCCTTATTGCTCACACTTCTAAACTTAATCCAGAGACTCTCAGGTTTTTCTGCAGTCAAGTCAAGTCAAGCTTTATGCTGCTCTGCAATAATAAAAGCAATTGTTTAATGTTTTACAAATTCAAAGTGCAGTACATATTAATTCACACCACAGTCTTCTGAGGTAAATAGATAAGTATTATTGTTCCCATTTTACTGATGGGGAAAGTGAAGTGGAGACTTTAAAGCAATGACCGTTCAGTTTATTGATCTGGATTTAAGACCGCACAGCAAGTATTTTTTAGGGATGGGATTAGAATTTAGGATGTGCTGGACCTCAACCCTGTGATCATTGCTTCAGGTCTTGCTGTCTCTGCCAATCAGAAGAAGAAATTTAAGCAATTTGTTAGAATATGAAATAATCATCTTTAACAGAAAAGGTCACCTATAGATTGTTACTGTTGCAGCCATAACTCAACTTTATTTAATAATTTTGGATCTATATGTATCTCCATCCCCAACAAATCATAAAATCATAGAAAATGTAGGGCTGTAATCTCCCATAGACTTTTCTGTTTCCTCAGTATTACCCTCCCAAGAGTCACAGATCAAATCTAAGCATCCCCTGACCTGCCTCCCATACAAGAGATCAAAAGGAGCAAACCCTGTGGATTCTTGGGGGACACTATACGTGAACAATAAATATGGGAGCAACCCATCCCAGTTGCCCTCATGCCTGGAAACATGCATTCCAAGCAAGGCTTTTAGAGTTCCGTTGAACCTTTCTACAAGTCCACTAGTTTCAGGGCGGTATAGTGAAGCTTTCAAATGCTTTACCCCACACAACTCCCATAACGTCTCAAACTATAGATAAAAAATTAGTACCATAGTCTGTTAAAATTTCTTTGAGAAAACCTACTTTGCTAAAGATAGTGAACAAAGCTGTGGTCATGGTCTCAGCTTCAAAGTTAGACAATGCTACGCCTTAGGGTACCTAGTAGCAAAATCTACTACCACAAGAATATATTTCTTTGCATTCCTGGGAGGTTTAGTGAGAGGTCCAAGAATATCTGCAGACACTCTGGCAAATGCCTCCCCTTTAATGGGTAAAGGCTGCAAGGATACTTTTCTAGGTCCCTTAAATCCTTTGCGCTTCTGACACAAGTCACAGCTCCTACAGTAGGCCATCACTGAGTCATACATAAGTGGCCAATAGGAGTTTTGCTTCAACCTGTCACATGTTCTTTGACCTCCAAAATGGCCCGTCATGGGCTAACTGGAGCAGATCTCTCCTATATCCTTAGGGTATAACTATTTGCTGACACACTTAATCAGGAAGCCTCTTTTTCCCTAAATAATAGGGCTGTTGATTAATCACAATTAACTCAAAAAAATTAATTGCGAATAAAAAAATTAATCACAGTTTTAATTGCAACTGAAATGTATTAAATATTTTGACTTTTTTTCTACATTTTCATATATATTGTATTCTGTGTTGTAATTGAAATCAAAATATTTGCACTGTAAAAATGATAAACAAAAGAAATAGTATTTTTCAGTTCACCTCATACAAGTGCTGTAGTGCAATCTCTTTTTCATGAAAGTGCAACTTACAAATGTAGATTTTTTTTGTTACATAACTGCACTCAAAAACAAAACAATCTGAAGCCTACAAGTCCACTCAGTCCTACTTCTTGTTCAGCCAATCGCTAAGACAAACAAATTTGTTTACATTTACAGGAGATAATGCTGCCCTCTTCTTATTTACAATGTCACCAGAAAGTGAGAACAGGCATTTGCATGGCACATTTGTAGCCACCAGTGCAAGGTATTTACATGTCAGATATGCTAAATATTCGTATACCCCTTCATGCTGTGGCCACCATTCCAGAGTACATGCTTCCATGCTGATAACGCTCGTTTAAAAAAATAATGCGTTAATTAAATTTGTGACTGGACTCCTTGAGGGAGAATTGTATGTTCCCTGCTCTGTTTTACCATCATTCTTCCATATATTTCATGTTATAACAGTCTCGGATGATGACCCAGCACATGTTGTTCATTTTAAGAACACTTTCGCTACAGATTGGACAAACCGCAAAGAAGGTACCAATGTGAGATTTCTAAAGATAGCAGCAGCACTCGACCCAAGATTTAAGAATCTGAAGTGCCTTCCAAAAATCTGAGAGGAACGAGGTGTGAAGCATGCTTTCAGAAGTCTTAAAAGAGCAACACTCCGATGTGAAAACTACAGAACCCAAACCACCAAAAAAGAAAAACAACCTTCTGCTGGTGGCATCTGACTCAGATAATGAAAATGAACATGCGTCAATCTGCACTGCTTTGCATCGTTATCAAGCAGAACCCATCATCAGCATGGACACATGTCCTCTGGAATGGTGGTTGAAGCATGAAGGGACATATGAATTTTTAGCGCATCTGGCACGTAAATATCTTGTGAAGCCAGCTACAACAGTGTCATGAGAATGCCTGTTCTCACTTTCAGCTGATGTTGTAAACAAGAAGCGGGCAGCATTATCTCCTGAAATGTAAACAAACTTGTTTGTCTGAGCAATTGGCTGAACAAGAAGTAGGACTGAGTGGACTTTGCAGGCTCTAAAATTTTACATTGTTTTATTTTTGAAGGCAGTTATTTTTGTACATAATTCTACATTTGTAAGTTTATCTTTCATGATAAAGAGATTGCACTACAGTACTTGTATTAGGTGAATTGAAAAATACTATTTCTTTTTATCATTTTTACAGTGCAAATATTTAATCAAAAATACAGACGCTTCCCGACTTACGCAAGCGTTCCATTCTGGAACTCGAATTTTGCGTAAGCCGGAAATGTATACCCAACCATTACGCAAAAAAACAAAAAAAAACAAAACCAAAAAACTCTCTTATTTCTAGCTTATGGAACTTTTTCTGTAAGTGCGGATTTGTGTAAGTCAGGTTTGCGTAACCCGGGGGGCCTCTGTAAGAATGTAAAGTGAGCACTGTACACTTTGTATTCTGCGTTGTAATATAAATCAATATATTTCAAAATGTAGAAAACATCAAAAATATTTAAATAAATGGTATTCTATTGTTTAACAGTGTGATTAATTGCGTGATTAATCACGATTAATTTTTTTTATCGCTTGACAGCCCTACTAAATAATATTCCCTCTTTCACAAAAGATCTTCCCTGTCCTTCCCCAGTTGGGGGCATTATTCTGCGCCTTAGCCCTGGCCTGCTTTAATGAAATATCACTCTGTTGAGTGACAATAAATTTCTTCTGAGTTTTACTTAAATCCAGAATTACCTCTGGTGCATCCATTTGCCTGCAATGAGCCTTTTCCTCAGTAGTGCATCCCGCTGTTACATGCACCTCCTATGCTCCTCCTTTTCCATCTCCGCAATCTTTTGCTTCTCCCTTAATTGAAGTTCTGTCATTTCTTTTTCATGCTCAAGATGCTGCTTGTCTTTCACTGTTTGCATTCTGACTGCTTCTGCTGTAGCTGCATCTGGGGCAGGTGAAGACTGAGGCCCTGCTTTCTGGTCACTGTCCCTGAGCAAATTTTTCAGTTCTTGATCTGGGGCTTTCTTCTTAAAGGATAAACCCCTTTGTGAGCACAAATCTTCAAGGGCTTTTCTATCAAGATCCTCATATGTTCATGGCTCACTCATTGTAACTAATCTTTAACCAGGGGTAGGCAACCTATGGCACTCTTGCCGAAGGCGGCACGCGAACTGATTTTCAGTGGCACTCACACTGCCCTGGTCCTGGCCAGCGGTCCGGGGGGCTCTGCATTTTAATTTCATTTTAAATGAAGCTTCTTAAACATTTTAAAAACCTTATTTACTTTACATACAATAATAGTTTAGTTATTTATTATAGACTTATAGAAAGAGACCTTCTAAAAATGTTAAAATGTATTACTGGCACGCGAAACCTTAAATTAGAGGGAATAAATGAAGACTCGGCACACCACTTCTGAAAGGTTGCCGACCCCTGTCTTTAACCCTTAAAACTCTCAATATCAAAATTAAATTTTGATTAGTATGAGGGTTCTGATCCAAACCCAATTAATCTGTGTTAATATGTGTCCTAACCAGACTACACCAAATGTGTCTGGGTGACTGCATGAGCCACACTGAGAATGCCACACTCAGGGAAGACTACAAGGAATAGGGCAGGCAATCCCCCCAACTGGTGGTTTATTCTATAATTAGATACACCAAGCCAGTAACAAATCTGGAGTACCATACTGGTTAACAAGAAGCCAAACACAGTCCCCTTCAGGCATTCCAGCCCTTGGCTCCCATCTAGACAACCAAGTCTAATATAGTGTGGGGTTTCTGAAAACTCTGTTCACCATACTTAAATTTATACCTATCCCAAAGTATTGGACACTTACCCTCAGGTCAATATGAATTTAAAATCTTACCCAAATATCACACTGTCAGCCAATCCTTAGTAAACTAACTAAAAATTATTAATAAAGGAAAAGAAGAGAGTTATTAATGGCTAAGAAATCATATACATACAAGTGATTTTCAGTGTTCATATAGCAGTGATGTTATATATGTTGGCTTGCAAAAGTTTCTTTGAAATTATTCCAACAGGTCAAAATTGAAAAGCAGCTTATATGTAAAGTGTATTAAAGTCTTTCCATACTATTTTCCAGGGTATTCAAAATAAATATTTGGAAGATCTCAGACCAAAGCTTAAACTTTCCCTGTTCAAAGTTCAGCAGACTAGAGATGCAGGATGAGGCCCCAGGTTCCTTTTTTTTTTATAGCTGAAGCTGAAGCATGCTGACAGGCAACTTCACCATGTGGACTGGGAAGAAAAGCATATGCTGATATCTGTGATCTTTATTCAATGGGCCATTCAAAGATAATGCCCTTTGCAAGAGCCATAAACTACTAAAATAGTTTACAGATGTTTCACAATCATAAGTTTCAAAGAGACATGAGAACAATAACATTATTACTTCCAAAGCTTCACTTAAATGTTAATATCCCTCTTGATCTAGAGAGTATAGTAATAATAGTATTACAAGACTTGAAAAAGAATTAGCATCTACAAGCTAATTTGGTTTCTTCTAACAGGACATAGGTAAACCACAGACAAATACACTTAGCAAGTATTTTTTGATCCTTATCAATACAAAGTGAATGAGTTGGGGATTGCTAGCCTAATTAAGATTTCTTTGATAACCATACATAAGTGGATTGTCTTGATTACAATTGCAATGCCTCTTGTTAAGCTGTTATAGATCCGACACTGGTTGATTTGTCTGCCAGTATCACAAATGTATTCGAGTTGCTGGGCACTAACAAAGTAATTCTGATGACCTTCTTGAATGTTTCTACTGATGCACCATACTGTTTTCTATGCACAGAAAAAAGAAAATCTTTCCTGTAACATCAGTGTTCCAATGCAGACATTCTAGACTCCATTGAATGTAACCACAATAATTACATTTGTTTCCAGTTTATTGTAGAAACTTTTACCAGGTAGATATCTGTTTTTTAAAAGCATTGTGGTATTTATTTAACAGAATAGAGTTAAATTGGGTTAGTTGTCTGTAGCTGAATATAGCAACTAATTTATGTTTGTTCCTCAAAAAATGTTAAATGTTGATAGGTGAAATTAGAAATTCTAGTGGAACTCTTGAAGATCTTCTCAGCTCTAACTGCTGTAATAATAGTTTGACTCTTAACTTCAGTACTCTGTGGAACTTTTGGTACCACTTAGAAACAAAACTGTAAATTCAAGCCAAAACAAAAAGTTTATTGAGATCATTATATTTGCTAAATGGTTGCTTATTTAATCCAGCTCATTTTTTGTGTGACTTATCTTCAGCTATCTTCTTAAAACTAAAAAAAACCTTCTTCAGGAGATATATATAGTTATAGTTACATATATATATAATAGTTGTTGTATGAATAGTCATTGTCCTCACTATGAAATCTGTGACCTGAGGACAGCTTGTACTATAATACTTAAAATGTGTGTGTTTTTTGTAAGTTCTGGTCAAGACATCCAAGGAACAAGTGTGGTTGCAAATCTTCCAGTCCTGATGCAACAGAATCCTGCAGAGACACTTCGGAGGGTTTTGCCAAAAATCAGAGTAAGTTACTAAATGTGAAGTTATGAATATACCCTTTTTCCTAATAAAATATTGCAATAAAGGCAACAAGAGAAACAACTGCTTTTGTAAGTATGATTTGAAGATCATGTTGTATCAATATTAATTAGAAGGGGATGTTCCTTATTGATCTTCCACACCAATTCACTGTATACATGGAACATGTATTTTAATTGTTAATTATCACAATTAGTATATTTTTTCCAGAAAAATGTTCTGCATTCTTCTGTAAAAATCTCAGTACTATAAAGTTTACCATTCTCTGCCAGCCTATGGAGAAATTTTTAGCCAATCAATCTTAATGGTACAAATTGGCAGGCATCATTTCCTCAGCCTCATTCCATCTTCTGTGAGAAAAGCATTGAGGTTTTTATGCTACCATCCAAAATTATATATTTTGTGTTTAGTTTTCCATGGTGTATGTAATGCCCACAAAAGTTTAATCAGCTATTATTAGTTGTTTGGTGAATTCCCTATGTGCATGGTAGTCAACCAATATGGGTATATCTTAATGGGCAAAAAAGTTGTTTGTTAGTTCAATTGAGTTAACTTAACATGATTGAGAAGCCCCATTAAGATGTGGGTTAACACATTTGTAGCCATGTACGGCTACAACACAGCCAGGTTCCATAGCTTCAAATGCATTGGCCTGCATTTTGCCGCTCTTTTCAATCGAGTTAAACTAACTCAGTTGAACTAACACTATTAAACAACACATAATTTTTGTCCATCAAGAGAGGGCCTAAGAATTTATTTTGAATGATGGGATATTTCTGGTGTTTCATTGGTTCAGTGTGTTGTCATTCAGCTGAAGTTGTAGAGTAAGCCAGAACTTTAATTCAATTTCACAAAAAGCAAAGAACAAATCTGTTTTAATAGTCAGAGCTTTCAGATTAGCCTCTGGTCTCTTAAATGCTGTTCCTTCAAACATATTTCCATCTATTTTTGTTGCTGCATTTTTTTGCATTATTTGCTTTATTTATTTATTTTTAAAGTCCAACAATAATTAGTGGCTGCTCATCGCTATTTAGACTTTGTGATAAGTAATACTTAAATTGGACTACTGCTGCCTAAGACTCAAAGGAAATACTCAGATCAAAGGGAACTGATTGCTAGCAATAAATAAGTTCTTGCAACAACCTAAGACCAGCAATGCTGATAGTTTTAGTCCTGTAAAGAATGCAATAGATAACAATATTACTGACTCAGCTCTTTCAAAGATCTCAGGCTCTCGCTGATGTAACCCTTCTGTCCGACGGAGTTGGTAGCAATAAGGGCCGGGTTCAGAATCTAGGGGTTCCGTTTCAATAACACAATTCAAAACCAGCTCGAGCCCCCACCCAGTGACCTGGGACAATTACATACCACCCCCCGGATGCCTCTAAGAGGCAATACTTCCCCTCTTGCAAGCAAGGAGTCTGAGTGTAGCAAAATCCTTTTAATAAAGGAAGGAAACAATGCGGCATTATGTTGGGGAAACACCACAAACAGGATTCATAACACAAACCATGAGCAAAAGACCCACCCCCAAGTAAGTTTGGCAGTGTCCTCTTCCCCTCAGGGTCTTAAGTCCAGCAACCCAAAAATCACCCAAAAGTCCAACAGCCCAAAAGCCTCTGTCCCTGGTCAGGGCAGCGCCAGAGTTCAAAAGTTTATCTGCAGAGTTTTACCTCCCAGCCTGGGGGGGCACGGGGGTGTTAAGGGGCACGGGGGTGTTAAGGGGCACCTAGTCCGAGGCCAACTGCCCTGCCTCTCTGTGGGGTTTTGCAGCTTGTAACTAGACTCCTAATGGAATCGAAATTAGCTCTGATATTCCACAGTGGAGAGAGGAGGAGGAGGTGCAATTGGTGTTTCGGGCCCTCAAAAGGGGCCCATACCATCAGGTACAAATGCCTGTCCCCAGCCTCTCTCAATTCACTGGGTTTTGGAACCCATATCCCTTGTCTAGCGAGTGCTACTTAATTAATGGTGAGTCCCTCTGTTATAAAACAGTTCCACTGTCCTTGATTCAGATAATCAGAGTAACAACACTTTATTCTTCCTGCCCCAATAACAGAGAAACTGGGGATCCCACAGCAGCCAAAGTGACCATTTGGGCTGCTGTGGGCTCATGCTAGGGGGGGTGGGTGTGCCTATGCAAACAAGATCAGCCCCTGAAGTTCTTTTCCACAACTCACCACAATTCACCACCAGATGTGAGGGTAGAGCTCATTCTGACTCTGCTTACATCGAAATAAAGGTAGGAGGAGTGTCAACTTGCTCAGTCTGAAACTGCGTACGTTTTGAACCTGTTTTAACATGGCCTAAACAGTCTCTCCTCAGGTACATTTTTTTTAACTTAAATAATCTGTTAGTATGCACAGTATTTAGTATCTGTTCTTTAACAGGGGAATTTCAGAGCTCCTTCTAAGAGTCTATTATGACTAAATCCCAGTATAAGTTGTACTCCTATGTCTGTTAAGATAAGGATCCCACTCTAAGAAAAGTGAATGTATCAGAAGAGGAAAAAGCTGATGATTCAGCCAGAATTTTCACATCACAAAATGTGTTGTTTCAGTTCATGATGGTTTGAAAATGTTTAAGATCAGTTACGAACCTAGAGGTTGATCTATTCTTCCCTTACCTGTTTCCGGTGTTTACCTAATGGTTAAGGCAGTGAAGAACATTGACAGAATGTGAGAGAAACTAGACTACAGGTCACCTTTGTCTAGGTCCATTGTACAGCCTCTCACTAAAAAGCAATCTGAATTGGTCTATAATTAGTAGGGTGGGTATGTCTGTATTGGACATAAAGAAATGCAACGCTAACTTAAAGACTGCTGCTGGAAAATTTAGTTCTGAAGAGCTAATTTGTGGCATATCTAGTGATTTTGAGGACAGCTTCATTTTCAACATCATTGCAACAGCTCTTTTTCAATGTGTGTAATTTAATGCTTGAGTAAGGTGCCAGACTGAAAGTCGTGGAAACTGAAGTGCTATATCCATGGAGTGCTTTAGTGCCTGAGGATTAGAAATTAAGTTTCTGTCAGTTTCTTTGACAATATGACTCATCCATCCATAGTTTGAAGGGGACCATGTGTAGAAATGAAGTTTCTTCATATCCTTGAAATCTTTGTTTTTAGCTGAATCTGCCAACATATGCGTCATTTTGATGGTGATCTTCATGATATGGTCAACTGTCTTCTAAGAAATGGATTGATATCGCTTATTTCAGACTGTTGGAAACAAATTTGGCTCATTACTGACCTGAGCTGTATTTGAATCACTGACCTCCAATAAATATGAAAAGTTTCATGTTCCATTAAGAACATTCTGAGCAATCCAATCCCAGAAACCTTTACAAATGAGGTGAAAAAAATGATTGTAACAGTTGCAAACTATTTTCTTTCTTGAATTTTTCCTTATATTCTCAGTGACAGGGGTAAGGTAGTGGGTAATATAGGAAGAGTTGCATGGCTGAGGCTCACAGGTTTTCTTATATTTTTATGATAATTTTTTCTGTACAACAAGGATGTATTAAAAAGGGTTGATGTCACAAGTTGACACTGACCCTTTAAGAGGGAGCAGGGCCAGTGCACCTGTGCTTCAACAGCTCACTCCAACTGGGTTTAAAAGAGGGCACCTGGACCCAGTGGGGGGAGACCCAGTGAGAGAGAGACTTGGTGAGTCAGGACTGCCTGAGAGCAGAAACTGGAGAAGCTAGGAAAGGGGTAAGTGAGAGCTTCTTGGGAGAGACAGTTTGTAGAGAGTGGAAATCTCTGTAGGCCCTTCTTGGGAGGATGGAGGAATTGGCTAGGTCGAGAGCAGGGAGGATAGTTTGGTGACTGTTCTGGGCTAGAAGAGCTAATGCTAGGAGGCTGAGAGCTAGGAGTCAGCAAAAGGGGCTAGCCTGCTGACCTTCCTTAGTCAGAGAGACAGTGATGGGAGGCTGAAAAGGGCTGAGGGCTAGTAGACCAGCAGAGGGTTAGTTTTAGTATCTTCCTAAGCTGAATAGTCAGTACTGGGAGGTGGAAAAAGGCTGATTTGATAGACTGTGATTTAGGCAGAAGAATCATGGGGTTGGTCACTCTCAGGATGATGGCCTAGAGGTGTGGGACCCTGGAACAAGGGCAGAAAGAAACTGGAAACAGTACTGTGAACTCACTAGCAAGGAGCTTGGAAAATCACTGTACATTTCTATGTTTTACTATGGGAATTGGGAGAATGGTTTTTACTGTGAGGGTTCTATGTATTATTGTATGTGTATCTGAGTAAATTATGCCCAAAGATGGGATTTTGAGTGGAGACTGGGAAAGACTGTGTTCTTTTTATGGCCGGACCTAGGAGAAACTGAGGCAGGTGCACGTGTCATACCATGGACTACTGTAGAAGGGTGCTCCAAATAGGGCTGCCTTCTTACAATTGGTTTCTATTCTAAAACATCTGACCAGTTCAAAATAGGATTTTTTCCCTCTAGAGAAAACTGGATATTAGCAAAATGGTCCTTCATTTCTTTTTTTCAACACTAATTTTTTTTTTTGTATTTCACTCCTCTCATTATTTTATTTTTGCAGAGACTAGCTATTTATACCAACATACTATCTTTATGGCCTTCCCTTCAGCTTTATCTGGTTTTCAGTCCACCCATTTTATACTTACTGTGTTAACAAAAGTATTCCAGGAAAACATAGACCAGGGAGCAAGACAGTACTCATAACAAATTACTTCTCTCATATTTTATCAAATTGCCTGAAGAAATAGCTTCATAGTGTGCCCTCTTTTTTCCAGTCTACTAAAATAAGAGGCTGTTTGAGAGATAATACAATATTTGTTAGAAATTAAAGCTATTTCATTTTGAATCTGTGATGCACATATTCCATCTAGTTCATTACGAGCTGTTAGATTAAAAGTGCAAGAACAAATATATCAGCAAGCCTCCTGCTCTGTAGTATATGCAATCCAGCAACGTGATTACTTGGCAGGTATTATCCTCTAGGATACTTAAATGCATGCTCCAGTACACCCTTGTCATGAGAAGTGCCTTTGGTTCCATATTGCAGAGATGCATTTATAATATTGAGCATCATAGGTCAACTTGGTCTTGTCTTCCTGGGCTTTTATAAAAGAGCTGTTTTTTCTCTTATTCTCTGATCTGAACAAATGGCCAGAGAACAAGAGGTGTTCAGAACTGAGGAATAAAATGAACTGACACATTGTTTAAAAAACAGCTGAGTCAATTCCATTATCAGATTCGGTGGTGTTAAGGCCAGTTCAATAGACCCTTTTTATAAAAATATGCAAATAGCTTTGGGAAAAGAAACAAAGTTACCTGAGGATGCAAAATTATTAAAAATTCGTTAACTTTAACTCTAGTTTTTCCACTTAACTGCCACATAAACTTCCAGTCTCTCATTCCAGGCCCCTTTCTAAACTAACTTGCTGACTTGAAGAATTTCTGGAATTTGCTGCTTAAAATACTGAATCCAATTACATCTGAGATGTTCTTGATCCTATGATATGCTTTGGTAGAGAGAGACTTCTCGAAATGAAGGTGCACTAAAAATCAGCAACTTAGATTTATTTTTTTTCTTAAATTGTGTGACACTTGAAAGTTGAGATTCTCACTTCCATAAAGGCCATTTTCTACCAAAGTTCATTAAATGTTGCTGGCCTGTTGGTTGCTGGTACTTCTTCTATTGCTTTTATATACTTACTTTCTGGCAATATATAGCAAAAAGGAGATTTTGTTCTTATAAATGTAGGGGTCATAGTGGATAAGCAATTATTGTGAGCTCCCAATGCAGTGCTGTGGTGAAAATGGCTAATGTGATCTTTGGATGTATAAAGGGGAGCAGTGATTGTACCTCTGTATATGGCATTTGGTAAGATTGATAATAGAACACTGCATACAGTTCTGGTGTCCGCTTTTTTAGAAGTATGTTTAAAAATTTGGAGAGGGGTCAGAAAAGAGCCGCAACAATGATTCAAGGGCTGGAGAAAATGCCTTTACAGTGAGAGACTTAAAGGACTCAGTCTGTTCAATTTATCAAAAAGAGATTTAAGAAGTGACTTGGTTACAGTGTATAAATACCTTCACAGGGAGAAAATACTGGGCTCTTTAATCTAGCAGAGAAAGGCATAACAAGAACCAATGACTGGAAGCCAAAACCAGACATATTCAAATTTGAAATTAGGCTCAGATTATTAATAGTGAGGGTAATTAACCATTAGAACAAACTGTTAAAGAAAGTGGTGAATTCTCAATCCCTTGACATCTTCAGATCAAGACTGGATGCCTTTCTGGATCATATGCTTTAGTCAAACACAAGTTATTGGGCTCAATGCAGAGGTAACTGGGTGAAATGTTATGGCCTTTGATAAACAGGAGGTAACACTAGATGATCTCATGGTCCCTTCTGGCCTTAAACCCTATTAAACTCTGTGAAATACATGTGAGTTTTGTTAATGTCTATAGACATTAGTATAAGCAGTTCCTCCAACAGTTGCTTTACTATCTGTTTACTTTCATTAAGAGCTTGTCTAGATGGAGAAAAAACAACGAGGCGTCCTTGTGGCACTTTAGAGACTAACAAATTTATTTGGGCATAAGCTTTCTTGGGCTAGAACCCACTTCATCGGATGCATGGAGCTGAAAATACAGTAGCAGGTATAAATACACAGTACATGAAAAGATGGGAGTAGCCTTACCAAGTGGGAGGTCAGAGTTAGTGCATGGCAAGCTGGGGTGTAAATCTACAGTGCATTAGCATGCCACACACTAAGTGACTGTGTGGACCATGGGCTGCATGCTGGAAGTTCCCTAGTGCGCTTTGACCTACTGCTGTTTGAAACAAGAGATGGTCAAAGCACACTAGGAAATTTTTATCGCACAGTAGCAAGGTCCACACAGCCAGTTAGTGGGCCGCACACTAGTGCGCTGTAGATTTACACCCCAACTTGCCATGCACTAACTCTCCATCTAGACAAGCCCTAACACAGGGATAGTTGTATTTTCTTACTTTTGCTGGGTGGGTTGATAAATGCTCTTATTGGTTTTGATTGCAAATATTTTTTAGCATTGACAGGCTTTTGTTATGTTTGATTTTTGTTTATGTCTGTTGAAGAAATATTACTGCTGATGAACTGACCAGTAACTGGAAATTTTGTATAGCTGTCACTTGATCTAATTCCCATTGAAAATAGTGGGAGTTGTCTCACTTCAAAGGGAATTGAATTGTCTGTTAATCTCTCTGCACCTCTATTTCCCATATGTGAGATGGAATAATGATGTTCACCCACTTTTGTAAATTTGTATCTACAACTGTAAAGTGAAAGACATAGTAATTGCTATGTGTTTCTGCAGCTTTTTATCACCCTGAGCTAATTGGGTAGTAAACTCAGCTTCCTCATTTGGTGTTTGAATGTATTCGCAGAACTCACAGGTAAGAACAAATGCTCCTTTTGTCAAAGCTGTGGATAAAATAGACTGAGGAAAAGGTAATTGAAAGACATTATGACTGTCTGGATTAAGAATTTTATCTCTACTTGTTGGCAGAAATTGGTAAATCAAACCTGGTAATCTTGCCTCTGCAATTGCAGAAATTATACAGGTAGGAAAAATTTTCCATTGAAATTCTATATTTGTCATTTTAAATATTCAGAACAAAACAACAACTAAATAAACCATCAAACAAAAATCGTTCACCTTTTACCATACAGATTTTAATATTGGGATAAACAAGATTAAATTTATCAGACCCTTTTAATATAACTCAGAGAAAGTATGGTCAAGTGTGAGCATCAGTATTGTGTTCTATTGGTTAAATCAGCTATGATATACATAGTTCAGAAATTAAAATAAAATCATGTATATGAAATTTTTGTACATTCTCTACAGTTGAAAAACACTGATGTCTTGTTATGGTTCTCCTATGTAGATCCCCCACCCTCTGGATATCTGCATGCACCTCCTCATGAACCTTGGTAATCACTGAAATGCAGATTCATAGACAGCTTAGATATATTCCTCAGTGTATGTTCTGTGCACCTAATGACTCCTTTGTATTTGGCATTGACAGCTCCTTTCCTTTTTGATCTCCATGGTTTGGTGGATCTCGGTGCCACCAGAATGAGGTTTTTTGAAGGCCTTTATTTAGCTGAATTTTCTTTATTAAGAGCTATTTTTCCAAATGTTGCGGTGTCAGAATAAAATTCAATTAATTTTGATCTAGAGCTGCAGTCAGTCACCTAACATAAGTGTCTACATCCTTCTAAGGAAAGAGAGCCCAAATCTTGTCAAGCTTACAATACTCTGGCTTCTCAAAATTGTGAACGTCTTTGTTTCTTACTTCAGTTATATATTATCTGGCTCCTACACACCAGGCCCTTTCCCTGTGCTATCTAATACATTCTAAAGCCATTTTCAAAACAAATTATTTTGTGATCTATGAAACTATTTTTTTAATTTGCTGTCCACCAACTTGTCAACTTTGTAAGCTGCAGTTGCTACTGACAAATTCTTCTCTTATTGTTTCCACAAGGTTAGGAAATGATAGTGATGGTGCTCTTAACCCTTGCTTACACTGTAAAGTGACTTTGGGTTCAAATCTAATCAGTCCTTTTGTTCTACCATTCTTCTGTGAATTTCTTTCTTTCTTTCTTTCTTTCTTTCTTTCTTTCTTTCTTTCTTTCTTTCTTTCTTTCTTTCTCTTTTTCTTTTTCTTTTCCTAATTAAAAGGTTATGCCATATTAACACAAATACAAAGTTGATAAACTGCAGCATTCTTTCAAGGAAAATCTATTCCAAAGGGACATAAATCACATTTCACTAGAGATGAAATTTCATCTGTTCCAATTGAAGAAATCTGCAGTGCTTTCTACATTTTGGAGCTATAGCTGCCCGAACTTAACTGCTAGACCGTAGTCTTTTTCATTAGGCAGTTCACCAAAACCAGCTAGTTTTTTTGACGTCGCACTGAATCCCTCTGAGTTTGCTGGTTAGTGCTTTTTTGCCACTGGAGAGTGGGAATCTGTGAAGGAGATCCCATGACTAAAAAAGAAGTTACTTACCCATAATCATAATTCTCCAAATGGGTATCCTCCTCAACAGATCTACACTCACAAACCTGATGTCTTTTGTCATACATTTTTATGTCCAACTTAAGGTCTATGGAACTGCAGTGGGGATGGGAGCCAGACACATTTTAATAGGTGAAACTCTACAGTTCTCAGTGCAGACATCAATTCAGGCACATGTTTAAGCAATCTAGAAATTTACATTTCAATGTCTCCCGAGGTCCATGAGGAGGCACATCCAGAGAATGTGGCTCTCACACATGATTATCCAGAGAGTGTGGATCTGTGGAGGAGCTACCCATTTGGAATCTTGAGTTGTTGGTAAGTAACCCTATTTATGTTGTGTATCCAGTGAACATATTTAAAATTGAAATCAGATGCTTTCTATTCCAACAATATCTATGTTGATTTTTTAACTTCAGCTTAACATTGCAGAAATGTACGTCTCCAAAGTGCCACTTCAGCCCACAATTTAAAAACCTATTAAGTTTGGAAAGTGTGTCAGATAGATAAAATCAACAATCCCACATTCTGTATTGCACTGTTTGCAGATAGCCCTTTTGTAGTTAGAATGTACTAACAATCTTGTCTTTCACCTAAATCTTAGCACAAGGGGTGGGAGGTGAGATGGGAGCTTCTTCATAAATAACTCTAAAAGGGGCCAGAATTATCTGTGCTGTCTTTAAAGCCTATCTGTATCCTGGAACTCATGTTTTGATTCATGCTCTTTAGGTCCTGTTTCTTCTGCCCTCTTTCTTAATTGTTTGGTAAAGTCCTCTCTCTTTTTTTTTTTCTTTTTTTGAATGACTGTAAGAGGTGTAGTTCAAGAACCAGATGTTTATGTGCTTGCTTATTCTGATCCCCCAATACCATTCTGTTATAAGGCCATATGCTGACCTTGTTCCTTGGCAATACTCCCAGTAGTGTTGATGGAAGTTGTACAAGGGCAGTATATGACCCTTAATGACAAAAAAAATGCAACCTATCCTTATTAAGGAATATGAACATTTTATTATACTGGTAGTTGGTAAGCTGCCCAGCACAGCTTAATTTTACTTGGATAATGGGCATCCTGGTAGAAACATCCACAGCCATAAACGCCCACAGCCAGCTCTTGAGATGAATAACAGTTTTCCTTTAGCTTAGCTACTCTGAAAAAGGGTACTTGCACATACAATCTGACTGGTTGACATTTCTGTACTGAGACTTCTTTCTTGTTCACCTCTTATTACGTAAATGATAAATGTACTAATCATCGCATGACAGTTGTAAGCAAATCATAAACCAGGATCATCTTTTGTCTGTCACATTTATGCCTATAATTTTTTTTTTTTAAGAAAGTCTGTTGGAGGCTTGTTTTTGGTTTTTACTAAAGAGTTAGATAATATTCTTTGATCTTTCGTTAAATATAATTTGTCTCCCAATATGTATGTTAAAAAAAGAACCAAAGAAGCATCTGTGAAAAATATCAACTGGCAGGTTGAGCTTGATCAGTCTAGAGAGAAAGCTAAGTGTTACCAAGGTTGGATTCACAAGTAAAACATGCATAATATTTTAATAGCAAATTAGGCAGTAAAACCACTTAAAAATGTCATTCTAGTAATACCCAGCAAAATGTACATATTGGTAGTGAGTAGTGTGACTCATACAGGTTACACATAGCAGATGTTATGATATGTCTAAATAACTTTGAAAGATCTAGGTAGATATGGCCTTTAATTTTCATTCTGACAGCTGTCTACAAATGAACACCTGTTCACATTTTTGCTACCATATCATCATCATTAGGGCCCTACCAAATTCACGGCCATGAAAAACGCGTCACAGACCGTGAAATCTGGTCTTTTGTGTGCTTTTACCCTCTACTATACAGATTTCACGGGGGAGACCAGCGTTTCTCAAATTGGGGGTCCTGACCCAAAAGGGAGTTGCAGGGGGGGATCACAATGTTATTCTGGGGGGTGTAATGATCTTGCCACCCTCACTTCTGCGCTGCCTTCAGAGCTGGGCAGCCGGAGACTGGTGGCAGTTGGCTGGGCTCCCAGCTCTGAAAGCAGCTTTCCTCCCCCCCCCAGCAAGAGTGCAGAAGTAAAGATGGCAATACCATACCGTGCCATCCTTACTTCTGCGCTGCTGCTGGCAGTGGCGCTGCTTTCAGAGCTGGGCTCCCAGTCAGCAGCCACCACTCTCCAGCTGCCCAGCTCTGAAGGTAGTGCCTCCTCCAGCAGCAGTGCAGAAGTAAGGGTAGCAGTACTGCAATCCCCCTTACAATAACCTTGCGACTCCCCCCACAACTCCTTTTTGGGTCAGGACTCCTACAATTACAACACCATGAAATTTCAGATTTAAATAGCTGAAATCATGAAATGTGTGATTTTTTTAAAATCCTATGACCGTGTAATTGACCAAAATGGACTCTGAATTTGGTAGGGCCCTAATCATCATCATTATTATTAATATTTGACTTTGGAATAGGCACTCTGAAAGAGTTTCTAATAAATGAGATTGGTTCATGATAAAGTTGAGTATCCATAAATAGAAAAGTGTTTAAATAAATAACATAATTAATCTTTGGCTGTTTTTATTTAGAGGCTAAACTATAAAATTTTATTTATGTTCGGTATCAGTTGGTGATGGAAATTTAAATAACTTTGTGCAATTTGGTATCACTTCCCAGGGGGTACAAAATATTTATCTCTCTAAGCCATGAATAACTGAAATGAATGCTGGCTGGTTTGTTATGACATTTTCTTACTATACATAAAGAAAGCATCTGCACCTAAACACAGAAATAATTGAACAAGACATACAACTAAAAAGCTTAGTAAAATTGTAATGTGTGCTACATTTTTTCCTTGCTAATCAATGTCAAACATTATGATCCACTTTAATTTATTTGTCTTGAAAGCTTTATATTATTATGATTTGTAAAACACCTGAATTTGTGAAGATGTAGTTTAAAAGAGATTAGAGTATCTAATCTGTTAAGAGGAAGTGGTTGTGTAAGGATAGTTTTGTATCTAACTTCTTATATACTGATTCCTAGGATCTGAATAAACATGGGAATTTTCTTTTAATGTATTTCTGGCTCATCCTTTTAAATAAATACCCTTTCTGATTATACAGGAAGTCCTGCATGTTGCAGGGGTGGAAATGCAGTTAACAGCTGCTGTTGCATTTTTGACTATTCAGCAAGAGGAGTCCGTGTCCATTCATACTTATTCCCACTCCTTCCTACACATCATTCTACAGAATCTGGAACACAGGGATGCAGGTCAGGATCATGATGCTATGCTGATAACCGATTGGTTCTTTGTGATTTATGTTTCCTTAGTGGCTGTACAGTACTATTTAAAACAATACATGCAATCTATACCAATTTGTGAGTTTATTAATTGATGGTGGTTTTTTGGAATGGCTTGCTGTATGTAAGGTTTTCTATATATTGACCTTCCTGCAGACTTATTTAGCTGAAAGTTTCCTTCAATTTGAATAAAACAAATACATACATTTCTGCTTGGTGCACTAAATCCTGCGGTCCTTAGTCCAAATTTCCAATGGATTAATTGGAATCTGTGCCTGAGTAAGCACAAGTACGGATACAGTATTTTCTTCATAATGTTGAGATTTTCTTTTAACTTCTTGAAAATTATTTTCTTAATACAGGAAAAATAAAAAAATGACTCTTGCAGCAAAAATAGAAAGTTTTACATAAGTAAATTAAAGAAAATAGCATGTTATTTCTAAGCGGCGGAAACTCATCTTCAAACAGTTGTTCCAAAACAAGTAATAGAATAATTCTCCCCTCCCCAAAATGCAGGCAAAACTTGTTTTTCTAATGAAATATATGCAAACAGATAGAAGTGTGTAACTATTTTTGAATGTTACTGTATGTCATTTAGAAGTATAGTTCATTGAAGAGCTGACTGCACCAAAACAGAAGTTGTTTCATACAACTGACCTATAATATAACATATAGTCCATTTATGTCTAACAGGTGTCAGTAATGCGTGGCTAGAAACTCTTCTTGCTGTAATAGAAGTCTTGCCAAAAGAAACCATCAGACATGAGGTAATGTTATTTTTTCCTGGAAACATTAATGGAGAATAGATTAAAGATTTTTATGAATAATGATCTGATTTTCAAAAGCTTGGAGTAATTGCAATTCCTATTTGCTTCAACAGGAGTAATGAGCGGTCAACACCTGTGAAAATCAGGCTATTGTAGAACATAGTGTAGTAAAGGAATGTGTTGGGGGTGGATGGGAGGTCATCTTAAAAGGCTTTTGTATACATCAACAAACAATGACTACAGTATTTTTAAATGAGATATCATCAATAAAGTGCTTTGGAGGGTCTGTGTTTTCATTTTCGAAGATGATAGTAAAAGTGGAAGAATGTTCTAACAAAAAAGTTTTTGTTTTAGTAACTTAAACTTCTGGATTGGCAGTGAACTTAATTTTATGCTATAGGTTTAGTAGACTTGAGGGTTTAAGTTCCACTCAGTGGGTCAAAGCCTGGGGTCTTTATTTGGAGGTCAGCCTGCAAACACTGTGTATTTTGTGTCTACATTATGGCTCTGGGGGTAGGGAAAAATTCTGTCACCTGCCCCTTAATGATCATTTGTACTTTATAAAAACATTTTTAAAATGTGCTTGTAAATGAAATCCATCGTTGCTTTTAAAATAACTTTTAAAGGGTAAAAGGCTAACAATACAAAATAAATTAATTTTGCTAGAACCAATGTGTTTCTGTAATGTAATTTAAAAAATGATCACTTAGGGAAAATGTCAACTTGCTTCCTACATTTTCCTTAAAACACAATAAAATGATAGGATGTCCTCATAACAATGTACCTTGTGTATAATACAATTGCTGAGGCACTTTTAGGACAGCAGTTGGATAAGACCACATGATATAAGGCTTTTCTTAATTATTTCATTTTTGTATTGTGACACTTAGATTCGTCTCATTTTATTTATTGTAATGGAAATTGGGAGGACTGTCTTAAATTCAGAGCACTTTAGGGAAAAGACTGTGTCTTGCTAAATATTTGGAAAGTGTCTGACATGTTCTGGGTGCTCTCCTTGTTCAGATATTAAATAATAATAATATATGGTACCTACAAAACCTGTATGACTTATTTCCTCACTAAGTGTTATGATGGGTAACACATTCTGTGTACTAATTCTAGCTTGTTCATCTGTTCACATTTTCACAGTAAGATGATGGGAAGGGCTGCTTCTGCAGCACTGCTACCCTTTCTGGCCTGTGTTCAATTCCGCTGGGGTTGTGCATGAAAGGTTGGATGAAGAGCTGAGGCAGAGCAGGGGAGGTACCCTTCTTTGCAGCACCCTGCCCTACTCTGCACATGGGTTTCCATGGCGATTTCTCATCAGGCGATAATACAACTAGGCATATTATCTTCCTCTGGCTCCCTTTGACAGCTGATCCTCTGGGATCGTGGAGGAGATCCAGCAAATGGTCGCACAGCTCCAGCAGAAGCAGCAGTGGGTCATGGCTGCACATGGAATCCCTTCCCTATGGATCCTAGAGATATTCAAGGTTGGGAGGGTATATGGCCACCAGAGTTCACATCAAAGGAGGTGTCCCTGGAGAAACATTGGCAAGAAGAGATTCATACTATTTCCTTTCCCTCCTCCTCTTCTGGGTTTTTCCAAGAAGGGGGCCCTTTGTGTGAAAATTCCCCAAATAATATCTATAAATATGCTTATAGAATTTATTCTCTAAATAAAAACACAAGAAGATAGATGTAATGTTGCAAAGGTGTAATGGCTATAAACTGTGATGTGAATCATAAACTAGAACTTGGGCCAAGATACATTTGTTATATACTATAGTTGGCACTAAAATGCAAGGTTCTTAGTAGTCTTAATGTGTGCATTATTATGATCACAACCTAATTTTGTGGGAAAAGTAATTGACATTTGTATTATGTACTTCTAGACTTTTTAACAACAGGAATACATTTTTTACTGTTAAATGTTTCCTCCCATTTTTTCCATATAGATCCTGAACCCACTTGTTTCCAAGGCACAGCTTTCCCAAACACTTCAGTCTCGCTTAGTTAGCTGTAAAATATTGGGAAAATTAGCTAACAAGTTTGAAACTCATATGTGAGTAGTTTGTGTGTATGTGTTTCAGATTTAATGTTTATCACAATGTCTTTGCCAGTGGATAATATTACAAGAAGTAGATTTACATAATTTTCTCTATTGTACAAAAATTGAATGCTTTTGTTCTTACAGATCCATCCATCATAATACTAATTAGCTATAAGCGATGTTCATTAGGTAGGTCACAGTACTCAGCATGTTCAAACATTGCTGTTGTCATCAGATTTCAACTTCCCTGTGTACATTCTTCGACCAGTCAAGAGGTTACCTTGGGAGCACCATTTTTCATGTCATTTCTCTAGATTATTGTTCTGTGTAGGAAGGTCCACAGATCTAAACAATGGTTTTTCAGCCTGCTTGCAGCTTTTGGAGGCATAACCATGCCTGCTTATCAAAAACAACAGGAGAGCATCCACACTCCTGATGAGCCTGCCGGTTTAATTCTGTCTCCTCACGTGCAGTCAGACTCTTCCGAGCCTTCCTGATGCATTTCATTAAAATCTATTTTAAAATCTCCAGTAAAGGAATTGGTAAACTTAAAACTCTCTTGTCTTAAAGGCAAAATCTTGTTTCTAAATTTTGAGTTGTGTGGCCAGATTTCTGAATTCTTTGCTTGGGATTTTCTTCTTGTCATAACTGCATGGGGGACACAGCAGTAGCCAACTGCTGTTGACCTGATCTCCTCCACCTCCAAGACCGAAAGTCAGTGATTTGGACAGCAGTGCAGAACCTAGAAATACCTAACAGAACTAAAAGCCCTAGAAACTATCTGCCCCACAACATCCATACTACCTTATTTACCTTCTACCATCAGTTTAATCAGCCCTGTATTAAATAAGCCCTTTTCAGCTAACCTTTTCTGTGCAGGCAACATTAATAACCGTGCCTCAGGACTGTCTAGATGAGACATTAGTGTCCTCAGAGCCTTTTCAGGGTCTTATCAGACTCCCAGAGTCTCAAAGTTTAAAAAAAGGGTTCCCTTGAGATTACCTTTCTGGGCAAAGTTTCAGACCCCAGGTCCCTCTACAGCAGGGATCTCAAACTCAAATCACCACGAGGGCCACATGAGGACTAGTACATTGGCCCGAGGGCCGCATCACTAACACCTTTTCATATAAAGGTACAAAAGCCCCCACCCTCTGCCCGCAGCCCCACCCCCACTCCACCCCTTCCATGAGGCCCTGCCCCTGCTCCACCTCTTCCCACGTAAAACTTGCTTAAGTGGGCAGCTGAGTGTTCCCTGTTGTAGGGGAATCTTTAGATGACATAAGGGTGGTATAGCTGACTCTATGCAACCCCTCATTGCAGTACCTGTCATTGGGATGTGGGTGGAATCTTTTCTTGCGGATAGTTGCAGAGTACAGCTCCTGCTTAGGTTCTACACTAAGCATAGTTTATGATGACCTGATGATTGTGCAGTTGTTGGGAGGGCTACTTATACTTTGATGATTGGCTGATTTCTGGTCAAAATTTTTATTTTACCAGAGCCAGTTAGGACTGGGTAAAAGAAATGGGAATGATTACCTTTACCAAGCTGTTGTTTTTAACATGAAAAAGGAAGTCTAAATAGTGTGTGCATTGGCCTTGGCCTTTTTTTGTGAGGCTGCTTTTAATCTATCCAAGATGCTACAACTTAGCATACCATGAAAGGTAAACAAGTGGGCCATGTGGCGGTGTACTGAACTGCTGTAAATTGTTCCTAATTTCGTTCTGTTAAATGAAGTTATTTGGAAGACTAGATGCAACCATAAAGAAGACTTCCAACCTCAAAAGAACCTTCATTTGTACATAGAACAGAATGGGGCTTTCTGTTGTACTGTAAGCATGCACAGACCATGGCTTACAGAGTTTCTAAATCTGATTCCTGGAAATCTGAAATCTTAGAAAGATCAAGTAAAGCAGCTCATAACTCCAGCTGCAAGGAAAGAATTGGACATCAGAATCCTTACGTGAAGGGGAGGGAAGCTCCTATGGTTCCAGATTGACCACAATTTTTTATTACCATTAATAACAGTTGACTTGGTATGGATGCTGGGTCAATCTGCAAATAATCAATTTGCAAGATTGGAGCCTTTTGTAATGTATGTGTTTGTATAGTGCTATGAATATCTATGTTGCTGTTTTAAATAATGATTACAATATTCATGAATAGAGTCTATCTAGAGTTAGACTTATTATTGTCTCCTGGAATCTGACTTTGATTGTAACCTTTCCGAAGACTAAACGGAATTGTACTATTTCATTTTCTTCCATTTCAAACATCCCTTCTTGGAAATACTTTCTTGGCTAGAAGAGCTTGGATACTAGAAACCCCTTGAGCAGGCCTCCTTTTTTTATTTTATTTTATTTTATTTTATTATCTGTATTGTGATAGTGTCCAAGGTCCCACTCAAGATTGATGCCCTGTTATGTTAGATGCTGTGCAACCACAGGATGACTTGGACCTCACCTTGCATAAAGACAAGTTCATCTTCAATATTTTCTTCCCAAAGTGGGCACAAGGTTTCCATATCAGCCTGGAGATTTCCTTTCCTTCTGTATTCTAAGAAGTTTTTCAAGATTCCTTAAATTCTATGTGGACTGAAATAAGGATTTTTTAATATATAAGTTCTGCTGTTTGAAACCTCCTCCAAAGAAGGGCCAAAGAGCATCCAGGACTATGTAGGTCAGGTCTTGCAACAGAGGTCCAGTGTGCACTTATTCCTACTTCACTGGGGCTTCTTTCACCTTAAGGATGAAAGAGATGGAAGACATAGCAGCACAAACCAGTTGTTCTGATGTTTTGGAAATCCATTCCTTCGACTTTGCATTTGGTAGGGTCTTAGAATATCTTAAAGGCCATGTTTATTATGGACAAGTGGTTGGCAAATGGTTTCCCACTCTACAGTGGGGTGAACTGCTCAATAGTCCCTTCAGATTAGATTGATGGATCTGCAAAAACAAATTAAAAAAAAAAGAAGTTGTTTATCTTACAAACTAAGCTTCTGTGTTTCGTGCCCACGGTTGGGATAATGCTATCCTGTTGAGTCCATTCACATTGTGTGGATTGTATTTTTTTAGGACAGAGCTGTCTGAATGCTGTAGCAGAATCTGTTAGAATGTAATAGAGAACTGGCCAACAACAAAGTGTATAAATACTGATTTGGAGGGTCCTGTTTGATTTACTGGATACTAGAACAGATCAGTCTAATGTCCGGATTAGTGGACTTAAGTTATTGCACCCTAGTTTTTAATTTTAAAAAACAGCCATTTACATTAAAATTCATATTTTGTTATGTTTGCAAGCAGCTGATGATGACAAAAATAACTAGGACTTTCATTTCAATTTATACAATGTATATGTATTCATACAGCAGCTGTCTAAATATTGTACTGAAGTTGATTATTAAGTATCTTTATTAAAAGTAACACTATACTTAAACAGTATTTTCAAAGGTTTGAAAATCCTTCAAATGAAATACTAACAAACTGCGGTGAATATGGATAATACTCTTCTGTGAAAATTCCATTTTGTATTTTAGTTTAGTTATAAAAATATGCTGTAAAGTTCTATACCATTTATAATTATAAGCTTCAAAATTGTCAGTTGTACTTTATCACCCTGCCCTACAACACCTGCTCATAAAGGTTATAAATGTTGCTGTATGAAGGGTCAAGTTAAGAGTACTGTGAACTATCTAGAATCAGATGTGCTCATTAAATAGAGTTTACAAATACTTAGTTCTTCATATTAATTTAAAATGTTGAAATTTTTAGCATTAAAAGGGAAATTCTTCCACTGGTAAAATCGCTCTGCCAAGATGTAGAATATGAAGTTCGATCCTGCATGTGTCGGCAACTGGAACATATAGCTCAAGGAATAGGGTGAGTATAACTTGCAAAATTTACTACAAAATGTAAAATATAACTCTAAAGTATTTAGTAGTAATCTAAAAACTCTTCAAAATTTAAAACGTGTATCCCTGCATGTTAAATTATTTGATATTCAAGGCGTATTGCAGTCTCTCAATTAATTGTCCACAGCTTTCACCCACTTACGCTTTATGTAATTCAGGAATGTATTTTTGTAACTACCATGTGAACAAAAACCATTTTTCTGAAAAGGGTCTGATTCAAAGCCCCTTGAAATCAATGGGAAGATTCAGCTGATATCAGTTGTTTAATGTGTAGGTACACAAAGATGGAAGACAATCTGGAAGGAGTCCTAGTTCTTAAAACTAACTGCCACTCTTTGCAAAAAGATGATAAACATGTTTTGATTACTTATAGTAAATGTAAATTCTGTGGCAGCTGTTTATATAAGCTTGAAAGCCTCTTCATTTTTTTAAAGTTATAAATATAGCACTAGAGAAGGCTCTGTTGAACTTATAGACAAGTTAAAACTTATAGTGTCTTGTCTTGATCATACAACATATAAGGTGCCACAGAATCAGGGCCACAAAGATTAATTTTTTTACCCTCTGAAATTCCTATCAGAAACGCAGATGTAGCTGTCTACCTCTCTGTTCTTGTCTAGGAGATATGAACAGTACATAACATTATGGGCTTGATGCACAAGTTACTGGGTGAGTTTCGCTGGCTTGTGTTATGCAGAGAGGGATCATATGAGATCAGGGGAGGGCAAACTACACCCACGGGCCGAATCCGGCCCGTCAGCGCTTTCAATCCGCCCCACAGGATTGCCAGCCCCATGGTGCAGCAGGGCTAAGGCAGGCTTCCTGCCTGTCCTGGCCCCGTGCTGCTCCCGGCCACAGCTGGCACCAAATCCCTGCGGCCTCTCGGGGAGGGCAGAGGGCTCTGTGCACTGCCCTTGCCTGCAGGCACCGCCCCCAACAGCTCCCATTGGCCAGGAACGGGGTACTGTGGCCAATGGGAGCTTCGGGGATGGTACCCACAGGGAAGGGCAGTGCGCAGTGGAGCCGCCTGCCCTATCCCACCCCCAGGAGCCATTGCTGGACATGCTGGCCACTTCCGGGAGCGGTGCGAGGCCAGGGCAGGTATGGAGCCTCCCTTTTAGCCCCGCTGTGCGCTGCTGCCGCCCCGGAGGTGCTTGAGATAAGTGGTGCCAGGCCGGAGCCCACACCCTGAACCCCTCCTGCACCTCTCACACCAACTCCCTGCCCTGAGCCCCCTAACCTCCTGCCTTGAGCCCCGTCCCGCACTCTGCATCCCCTCCTGCATCCCAACCCCTTGCCCTGAGCCCCTTCCTGCACACCGCACCCCCTCCCACACCATAACCCCCTGTCCCAGCAATACATTGATGGACCTAAATGCAATTTCCTCACCCAGATGTGGCCCTCGGGCCAAAAAGTTTGCTCACCCCAGGACTAGATGATCATAAATGGTCCCTTTTGGCATTAAAATCTATGAAGAGCACTAAGGGAGGGGATGAAATTAAAGCCTATCTTTGAAAGGTACTGTACAAATGCAGTTTGGTTTTTTTTTTTTTTTTTTTGGAGTACCAACATGTGTGGAAATGATTCTTCTTTGTGTCTTTAACCCTTTTGAAGTTGGGTGTGATGAACTGGGCTGTGTAACTACTAAGCGGTTAGAGTAAAAGATAAGTATTAGTAGCATGGTTAAATTAACACTATTTCAATAAAACCATGCAGTGCAGGGACTGCCAGATTAATTTGCCTGTTACCTTTTATTTGAGATAGGAAATAAAATTAACTAGAAGTGCTTTGAATAGTTGCTGTGTAAGGGCTTTGTCCTGCAAACATTTAAGCACATGAGTAACTTTAGAAGACATTGAACTTATTCAAATTACTCACTTGCTTAAGTGATCAGGTCCTGTATTATCCCCTTACCTCCCTCCACCCCAAAAGACAGTTTAGCATAAGTAAATAGTTACGATGTTTTATATTAAAATACATTTTGTTTTAATATATTTTATTGGACCAGCTTCTGCTGGTGGAAAAGATAAGCTTTTAAGCATTAATTGGTCACTTAATTTTTAAGTGGTTTCTTGCTACAAGCATTAATGCTTTATGCTTAACAATCTATCCCAACTTGTATTTTGCTATGACACTCTACTTACCTTTTCCAGACCTGAAGAAGAGCTCTATGAAGCTTGAACCTTGTCTCTTCCACCAATAGAAGTTGGGCCAGTAAAAACTATTACCTTACCCACTTTGTTTATCTCAATACAGAATGTAAATTTTAAGATCATTTTATTATAGTCCACTCTGATTATGTTATATATCAATATATGTATATGTATTAAGAGTAAAAATTGCAAGGAAAATGTACGGATTGGTACCGCACATTGGTAGCTGCATCATCTTTTGGAAATGACATGCTTTTATCACAAATTTATAAACAACTGATTCTTTTTTCTAGTTGTCATATTTGTTTTAAATCTTTGTCAAAAATTAAGTATATCTTTAATGGTTCCAAAATGGAAATCCACAGAAACACATTTTGGAAATGTCTGTTTCAGCTTTCTTCCTGTTCCCCATCAGCTTGTGATTTCATTTTCTCTCTTTCTCCCTGCCTTCCTGGGTCTCATTTGGATTGCATTTTTACCCCCCACTCCTGACCATATGTTCACTTATTTCCTTCTTAATGCACCCTTCCACCTGTTCGTTGATATTTCTTTCCTTTGGGATTCAATCTATTGTTTCCAGTAATTTTCTCACTGAATTTCTTTGGCTCCATCAGCAGGTAGGATGCCATTATGATGCATTTGGTGTTGACAATAATGTATAAGTGACACACACTATTGTAAAATGTTATTTCCTTTGTGGGAGGGTGGATTATAAAATAATCTAATCTAATATCAGTAAAACTAATTCTGATTTATGGTATGTGTGGAAAGGAGGTTACACGGCAACATGTAACAAAGTCCATCAAATAATCTGTTTTATTTATTAAAATGTATGACACTACAGTGGCTATATCACACTTTCAGAATCTCTCACTTGCTGTGACAACCTATAGAGAGGAGGCAAAAAATAAAGTTGCTAATGCCTTTTTTGTGGAGGCAAAAAGTGGCTCCTATAAAGTGACATAAAAGAAGTACGAGGATATATGGAAAAGTGTAGAAGATTTATTTTCATTCTTTTCTTTTAAATCCAAGTTAGCTATAATAGGTCCTGATGAAAAGGAGAGAAGGAAAATATGGACCTTTACCTTCTCTTCCCCCACAAAAAAAGTTCAAGGCCAGTACGTTAAGTGAAGCTGAAGAAGGAAAAATGCTGTTCTCTTTGGTATCAAAAATGGCTTGCTCTTGTATTACAAAATCATACTCTGAGAAAGGAAATGAAGAAAATTTCATCATCTTGTGGTCTCATTTTTAGCCCAAGCAGGAACAAATACACTATAAATGGAAAAACTGAAGTTTGCATAAAGTGATAGATTCTACACCAAAGCCAATTGGTGAGAGATAACAGCGTCGCTAGTGGCTAACCATCTCCACAAAGGCGGTTTAATAAAGAAGAAAAAACATTTCATAAATAATTATCAACTGGTGAACAGCTGTTTCTTTCTCTCTTCCCCCACCTCCTTTATTGCTTGTGTATCTGTATCCGTAAGCTGTGCTCTATATCTAAGAGTATCTCTGCCTGGTCCCCTCTCCTGCTTTCTCCATGACTAAGACTACACTGTAAGCTCTCTAATGTAGCGGCTGTAAGCCGATGGGAGAGAGCTCTTCTGTTCGCTTAACTGCTCCAGCCCCTGCGAACAAGGATAGCACAGTTGCCAACTTTCACGCAGTAAATAAGCACCCCGACTTTCACAATAAGCCAAAAATCAAGCTAATCCCATTTCAAAACAAGGCCAGACCAAGCCAATCCCTAAGAACCCCAACACTTTATGTGACTAGATCCCCCCGGCGTGCAGTCTGGGACTTGGTGGGCCCACTGTGCACCCTGACACACTCTCCCCTTCTTGCCCCTGCTTGCTTACCCTTGCCCCTGCTTGCCGGGAGCCGATCAAAAAAAAAGAAGCAACAAGCTGCAACAAGCTACAAGCCAAAAAACTAGCCAACACGCAACTCTCAAGCCAATTAAGCCAAAAAGAAGCCCAATTTCTGCGTTGTTTTTTTTGTTTTTTTTTTGTTTTTTTTTGTTTTTTTGCGGGTTTGGCATGTCTGGAGGATAGCTATGTTGGCAGGAGAAGCTCTTCTTCCGACACAGCGCTGACCACACTGATTATGTCAATGTAACTTATGTCACTCTGGGTGGTTGTTTATTCACACCCCTGAGCAACATAAATGATGCTGACATAAGATGTAGTGTAGACATGCCCTCAGTTGTCATCTTTAATCTCACAGGATCTAGTTAAGAGTGTGTGTATTTACGGAGAGTAAGTTGTAGCAGTGATCTGTATTGAGGATGGCTTAAGAAGTAGTGGAATCAAGGCACTGCTAACAAGATATATCATTGCATTTATGTAAATATTGCAGCCATGCATGACATCATTCCTTTTCTTTACCATTTATTGATGCTCATTATTTCATAATCATAAACAATTTCCCAGTCATGCCAAATGATGTTGACTACCCCCACTTTAGTGTCATTGCGCAAGGAAATGGATCTCTCTCCCATTTTGCTCACACCACCTCATCTTTCTGTACAGATGATCTCATTCCATGAAATTCCATGCCATGAAAATGTCTCTCCCCCTTCAATCTTCAAATTGATGAAAGATTGAAATCTCATTCCAGCCCTTCATATACCAATCCGTAGCAGATGTTGAGACTCAAGTTGCCGAGACTACCTTCAACAGATATTGTTAGCAACTGGGAAAGAAGAATCCCCTTCCCTCACTTCCCTAGAACTGGCTTTGAAGAACCCAACACTGATATTGGGTCAGCCAGTCAGGCAGCCTCACAACTCCTCCAGATAATGGCAGCAGGCCTTCCATGTAGAAGGGCTTACCTTTGGCCAGTGCCATCTTATGTAGTGAGGACAAGTTATTCCCATGCATCTTCAGTAGTCATGGCTAATATTTTGTCATTTACATTTAAGACCTTGCTCTTTTGTAACAGTGAGAGTTTCTGAATACTCTTGCAGAGAACTCTTCTGTGTGACCCACATTAAATCATCATAACTCTTTGCTGTTTGTACATAAAGTGCAATCTGGAAAAATCTGTTATTTGAGATAAGCTAAGTAATTTTCTTTAGTCATGAGAGGGGATGATTTGTATTTTAAACTTTAGTCTGTTTTTTAGCTGGCTACAAAATCTCCGGAGGTTGTTTTGTTTTGTTTTTACTTTAATTTTTGTTTTCCTGCACCTTTTTTCAGTTTTTCCTAATTAGGAAATTGAAGAGTAACTATACAGCCTTCAGGAGAAAGTTATGTTGGGTGAGATTGGGTTTGATGCTATGTAAACATTGTTTCATTATTTGTCTTCCCTAACCATTTTGCTTGCTTTGCAGGACAGAACTAACAAAAAATGTAGTGCTTCCTGAATTAGTAGAACTAGCGAGAGATGAAGGCAGCAGTGTGCGTCTTGCAGCATTTGAGACTTTAGTTAATCTGCTTGAAATGTTTGATGCAGGTAAGGTCAGTTTAGAACTACTGAGCCCAATTCTGCAGCAGTTTTTCTGGATTATAGAATCTGTCTGTTTGTATTTCATTGTTATCATTGTGTAGATGATGATAAAATTATGCTTAAATTTCCATGTTCTGTCCATGTCATTAGGATCTGACTTTGTTTTATTTAAAAGTTTGTTCCTTTATTTTTGTATGGTCCTTGCCCTGGTTGATTTTGGGCACCTTAACTTTCAAGTAGGAATGAGCCTGCTGTCGCACCTTATTATCTAATGCTGTGTTGGGGGGGTATAAAATGGCTAAATAAAATCTTCAGCTGATAGGAATGTTGGATAATTATCGTTATTAATTTAATTCCATAAGTGCACTCAACACTGTGCAAAACCTGGAGAAATACATAGTCTTTGCCCCAGGAGCTTACGTTGCCAGGGTCAGATTCTGATATCCTTACTCATGTTGGCTAATACCTTACTCTTTGAGTGCTCCCACTAATTCCATTGGAAGCATTTGAGGAATGAGATACTACTCACCATGAGTATCTGGCCCTAAATCAGATAATACAGGTTGGGTATGTAATACAGATAATGGGTTCAAAATGGTGTAGGCATATTATTTAATTTTTTCCTTAAACTCACTTCTGTTGTTGATGACCTCTCATTCACCAGAAACAGTATGTTTTAGGAGGAACTTCAATGAGGTCAGGGAAGTCATTTGGCACACAATGTAAAGGAGTGAATTCAAGGAATAAAGGCTAGTAAGGAAAGGCAAAAAGATGAAAATAGGGAGATTTAAACGGGATATTAACTAGAGAGAAAATCAGGCAGAAGGAGTAAAAAAGGGAGGAGGTGAGATGTGTAGACAGTGGCAGAGTTGTGCAGAACTGGAATGTGAAGACAAGACATTTGGTTTTGCTGCATGGGGAAAGTGGCACATCAAATGTTGATACAGATGGATTTTTGTACCAAATCACAGTCAAGTGTTCCTCTTCAAATGTGTCAGTGTGGATCCTACTGTAGATGTGAATGCACCTCATGTGCAATGAGATCAGCCTTTTGACTAGCAGTGTCTGTTGGGGCTGTGCCTGTGCCATCTTGTGCTTCTGAAGGAGGGCATAAAAAATGGAGCAGGTGCAGCCTTTCCTTAGTTCCCTTTCATCCCCTGTGGCAGCGAGATGGAACCCAACAGTGACAATCTGCTACTCTTTTAGTGTTTGCTAACCTTAGTGTTTAAAAGAAAACAGTTAATTGAAGAATTCTTTTTTCTGTTTTCAAAAATATACAATCAAATTATACTTTTCAAAAGAAAAAGGAAGGTTCAACACCGTATGACTGGAGAATTGCTAACATAGTTCTTATTTTTAAGAAAGGGAAAAAAAAGTGATCCGGGTAACTACAGGCCTGTTAGTTTGACATCTGTAGTATGCAAGGTCTTGGAAAAATTTTTGAAGGAGAAAGTAGTTAAGGACATTGAGGTCAATGGTAATTGGGACAAAATACCACATGGTTTTACAAAAGGTAGATTGTGCCAAACCAACCTGATTTCCTTCTTTGAGAAGGTAACAGATTTCTTAGACAAAGGAAACAAAGTGGATCTAATTTACCTCGATTTCAGTAAGGCATTTGATACGATTCCACATGGGGAATTATTAGCTAAATTGGAAAATATGGGGATCAATATGAAAATTGAAAGATGGATAAGGAACTGGTTATAGGGGAGACTACAAAGGGTCATACTGAAAGGTGAACTGTCAGGCTGGAAGGAGGTTACTAGTGGAGTTCCTCAGGGATCGGTTTTGGGACCAAGCTTATTTAATCTTTTTATTACTGACCTTGGCACAAAAAGTGGGAATGTGCTAATAAAGTTTGTGAATGACACAAAGCTGGGAGGTATTGCCAATACAGAGAAGGACCAGGATGTCATACAGGAAGATCTGGATGACCTTGTAAACTGGAATAATAGTAATAGGATGAAATTTAATAGTGAAAAGTGCAAGGTCATGCATTTAGGGATTAATAACAAGAATTTTTGTTATAAGCTGGGGACGCATCAGTTGGAAGTAACAGAGGAGGAGAAGGACCTCGGAGTATTGGTTGATCACAGGATGACTATGAGCCGCCAATGTGATATGGCCATGAAAAAAGCTAATGCGGTCTTAGGATGCATCAGGCGAGATATTTCCAGTAGAGATAAGGAGGTGTTAGTACCATTATACAAGGCACTGGTGAAACTTCATCTGGAATACTGTGTGCAGTTCTGGTCTCCCATGTTTAAGAAGGATGAATTCAAACCGGAAGAGGTACAGAGAAGGGCTACTAGGATGATCTGAAGAATGGAAAACCTGTCTTATGAAAGGAGACTCAAGGAGCTTTGCTTGTTTAGCCTAACCAACAGAAGGCTGAGGGGAGATATGATTGCTTTCTATAAATATATCAGAGGGATAAATACCAGGAAGGGAGAGGAATTATTTAAGCTCAGTACCAATGTGGACACAAGAACATAAGAACATAAGAAAGGCCGTGCTGGGTCAGACCAAAGGTCCATCTAGCCCAGTATCCTGTCTACCGACAGTGGCCAATGCCAGGTGCCCCAGAGGGAGTGAACCTAACAGGCAATGATCAAGTGATCTCTCTCCTGCCATCCATCTCCACCCTCTGACAGACAGAGGCTAGGGACACCATTCCTTACCCGTCTTGGCTAATAGCCATTAATGGACTTAACCACAATGAATTTATCCAGTTCTCTTTTAAACTCTGTTATAGTCCTAGCCTTCACAACCTCCTCAGGTAAGGAGTTCCACAAGTTGACTATGCGCTGCGTGAAGAAGAACTTCCTTTTATTTGTTTTAAACCTGCTGCCTATTAATTTCTTTTGATGACCCCTAGTTCTTGTATTATGGGAATAAGTAAATAACTTTTCCTTATCCACTTTCTCCACATCACTCATGATTTTATATACCTCTATCATATCCCCCCTTAGTCTCCTCTTTTCCAAGCTGAAGAGTCCTAGCCTCTTTAATCTCTCCTCATATGGGACCCGTTCCAAACCCTTAATCATTTTAGTTGCCCTTTTCTGAACCTTTTCTAGTGCCAGTATAATGGATATAAACTGGCCATCAGGAAGTTTAGACTTGAAATTAGATGAAGGTTTCTAACCATCAGAGGAGTGAAGTTCTGGAACAGCCTTCCAAGGGGAACAGTGGGGGCAAAAGACATATCTGGCTTCAAGACTAAGCTTGATAAGTTTATGGAGGGATGGTATGATGGGATAGCCTAATTTTGGCAATTAATTGATCTTTGACTATTAGTGGTAAATATGCCCAATGGCCTGTGATGGGATGTTAGATGGGGTGGGATCTGAGTTACTACAGTGAATTCTTTCCTGGGTGTCTGGCTGGTGAGTCTTGGCCACATGCTCAGGGTTTAGCTGATCGCCATATTTGGGGTCCTCCAGGGCAGATTGGCAGAGGCCCTGGGGGGTTTTCGCCTTCCTCTGCAGCGTGGGACATGGGTCACTTGCTGGAGGATTCACTGCACCTTGAAGTCTTTAAACCACAATTTGAGGACTTCAGTGGCTCAGACATAGGTTAGGGGTTTGATACAGGAGTGGGTGGGTGAGATTCTGTGGCCTGCATTGTGCAGGAGGTCAGACTAGACGATCATAATGGTTCCTTCTGACTTTAAAGTCTATGATTCTATGAACTACTCCCCGCCCCCCATACACTGGGGTCAAGCGCTTTGCTCCAACCACCATCATCATGGTGGACTTCGAGGCACCCGGCTTCCCATGATGTGACATTCTGGTTCTGCTTACACGGGGCCACAATCACTGCCTGTGCTGCCTGGTGGGAAGTCACATCCTGGACAGATGTTTGGTTTGCCACTCCTTTTTCTTCAGAACCTGTAAATTCAGACACACTACTCTCAAACTGCATCTATTAGTGCAGTCTATGTGGATTGCTTTCAACTTGTAGGAAGTGGCAGCTACCAAACTGGAGCTGAAAAAGTCATTTTGGTTAGTGCCTCCTCAAGCAGGCACCGCACATCAGAGTCTGGCAGCAGGAAAAAGGCAATGAAGAAGGAGGTGAGAATTCAGGACTGGCATTCTTGGCATTAACCCCGTTACCAACAGACCCGGTGTCCAAACCACCAATGCCAAAGACACATCAAGAGGCACGGCCAGATGTAGCACAGGCAGAAATGGAGCTCTGAACATTCCTTGGGGTCATCTCACAAGGAAGCTCAGAAATACCAGTCTTCCAGAGACAAAACGTCTAAGCTCTCTATGGCTTCAAGAGCTGGACACACAAGCTCAACCACTGGCACAACTCAAAGAAGTAGTGGCTTGGTGCCAACCTCAGTGTTGACATCAAATCATCCACCTTACAAGCATCAGGACTGGTATTGAAGATTGAACCTGTTGCAATCCTGAGATACATACTGGTGGTATTTCCACCTGACATATTCTCAGTTGCAAGATCATTTTCAGTGCAGTTTCACCCTGGCACCAAGGTTTCACTACACCACCAGTTGAGGAAATATTCTGCTTGTCATCTTCTCCAAGCCCATTTGTTCTTACCACCTTCGAGCAGAGACCTGTCTCCCTTGTGATCAGAAGAGGAACCTACAAGAAGTACTATCAGCTGCCTAGTCAGGGCAAATAAAACACGAATACCAGTGGGCTGGCAAACCTCAACCTGGCCATACAACATGCTGCCTTGGCTATTCTGAGGACCACATTTGCATGTTTCTTGCACCAGATCATCCTTTGACCTATCATGCCAAAGAATGAGAAACATCATTAGCTATAGCTCCCATGCTGGAGCCAGATGTCCCTCTCTGTAAGCAGGTGGACATGGCAAGGGAGAGACCCCAACAATATCCTTCCACACCAAAGGAATCAAATTGGCACCAGACAATCTCAGACGTTTAGAAACTTTTGACCCTCATTGCAGAGACCCTAGACATAGATACATTGGTTATCCAGAAAAAAACAACACTCTTTGATATCCTGAGCTCACCAATCCCAGCGAGGATTGCTCTCTCCATTAATGAGGGTATACTCAAACTAGAGAAGAGACTTTGGCAGACCCTGGCCCCTTTCCCTCCTTCATCAAAGAGGGTAGAAAATAGGTACCAGGTATTACAGAAGGGCTACAAATATTTATAAGCTCATCCTAGTCCAGGTCACTGATGATATCAGAAGTACAAGAAAAATCGAAAACCACTAAGGGCGCACCAAAAGAAAGAGATCCTTAGAAGCTGGATCTCTTTGGGCATTAGGCATATTCCTCTGCCTCAGTACAGTTCAATATCATGAACTGTCAGGCTCTGTTCATGATATATAATTTTCTTTCCTAGGAGGGAGTGACCACCTTCTTAACCAAACTGTGACAGGACAGTAGGGAAGAATTGAAAAATGTTAAAAAGGAAGGCCAGATGGAAGCAAAAACAATTCTGCAAGTTCCTCACGGATGCACGGAGATGGCCACCAGGTCAATAACCACTGCTGTCACCAGGAGACAGGCCTCCTGGGTACAAGCATCCGGCATCCCTAAGGTTAGGAAAATGGTTTAACTTAAAAGTCCTGTACACACATTTCCTTACCTAGGCTTAACCTCTCTATCTCCATGACAGCACTGATTTCCTGAGAAAACTACAATGCATTGGTGATCTCCCAGAAAACACCATCCTAGCCACCATGGATGTGGAGGCTCTCTACACAAACATCCCACACACAGATGGAATACAAGCTGTCAGGAACAGCATCCGTGATGATGATACAGCACAACTTGTTGCTGAGCTCTGTGACTTTATCCTCATGCACAATTATTTCAAATTTGGTGACAATATATACCTCCAGACCAGTGGCACCGCCATGGGCACCCGCATGGCCGCACAATATGCCAACATCTTTATGGCTGACCTGGAACAACGCTTCCTCAGCTCTCGTCTACTCATGCCCCTTCTCTACCTACGCTACATTGATGACATCTTCATCATCTGGACCCATGGGAAGGAGACTCTAGAAGAATTCCACCACGATTTCAACAGCTTCCACCCCATCATCAACCTCAGCCTGGACCAATCTACACGGGAGGTCCACTTCCTAGACACCACATTCATGTTAACACCACCCTATACCGAAAACCCACTGACCGCTATGCCTACCTTCATGCCTCCAGCTTCCACCCCGGACACACCACACAATCCATTGTCTACAGCCAAGCGCTGAAGTACAACCGCATCTGCTCCAACCCCTCAGATAGAGACCAACACCTACAAGATCTTCACCAAGCATTCTCAAAACTACGATATCCACACAAGGAAATAAGGAAACAAATCAACAGAGCCAGACATGTGCCCAGAAGCCTCCTGCTACAAGACAAGCCCAAGAAAGAAACCAACAGAACTCCACTGGCCATCACCTACAGTCCTCAGCTTAAACCTCTCCAACGCATCATCAGTGATCTACAACCCATCCTGGACAATGATCCCTCGCTTTCACAGACCTTGGGAGGCAGGCCAGTCCTCGCCCACAGACAACCCGCCAACCTTAAGCATATTCTCACCAGCAACCACACACCACACCATAACAACTCTAACTCAGGAACCAATCCATGCAACAAACCTTGATGCCAACTCTGCCCACATATATCTACACCAGCAACACCATCACAGGACCTAACCAGATCAGCTACAACATCACCGGTTCATTCACCTGCACGTCCACCAATGTTATATATGCCATCATGTGCCAGCAATGCCCCTCTGCTATGTACATTGGCCAAACTGGACAGTCACTACATAAAAGGATAAATGGACACAAGTCAGATATCAGGAATAGCAATATACAAAAACCTGTAGGAGAACACTTCAACCTCCCTGGCCACACAATAGCAGGTGTAAAGGTAGCCATCTTGCAGCAAAAAAACTTCAGGACCAGACTCCAAAGAGAAACTGCTGAGCTTCAGTTCATTTGCAAATTTGACACCATCAGATCAGGATTAAACAAAGACTGTGAATGGCTTGCCAACTACAAAAGCAGTTTCTCCTCCCTTGGTGTTCACACCTCAACTGCTAGCAGAGGACCTCACCCTCCCTGATTGAACTAACCTCGTTATCTCCAGACGGATTCTTGCCTGCATATTTATACCTGCCTCTGGAAATTTCCATTACATGCATCTGACGAAGTGGGTATTCACCCACAAAAGCTTATGCTCCAGTACATCTGTTAGTCTTAAAGATGCCACAGGACTCTCTGTTGCTTCTCTCTACCTGTAGTTCAGGTATGTCCAGCATATTCCCATCTCTGGGTTAGGAGAGCCAATCCACTTGCTGCAGTCACTGTGTCTCTCATTCAGTTCGGGTGTCTATCTCAGTCTGCCGATAACCCACTCACCCCTCTGCCTCCCTCTTGAGGCCAGCACCTTTAAGGTTTAGGATCCCCTTTTATACTAGGTTTTGGTCTGGGAAAAGTAAACCATTCTAGCCTGGATGGAGCCAGCTAGATACTTGCTTCCCAATTGATGGCCCAGCCGTTGCTATCTTATCTCCTTTGAAGTTGTTTACCCCAGGTGTCCTGTCTTTACTATTGTTTCATTTCTTGTTCGTTTCATTTCATTTCTCCCTTTAACTGCCCCCTTCTATTTAACTCCATAGCAAGTAACTCATAACAAACATACAGGGGCATGCACCATATTCATAAAAAATTACAGATATTTCCAAGTTTGTCACGTTCTTCCCCCTTTCCCATCCATCTTCAGGGACTCTTCTCATGAGGACCTACAAACAAAAGTGGCCTTTGTTGCTTCATCTCGGAGTTATAAAAGAGGTACCATAGGAGTTCAAGGGAGAAGCTCCTATTCCTGGTATTTCTTTATTCCAGAGAAGAAAGAGGGTCTTCGTCCTATCCAGAACCTAAGGAGACTGAACAAATATATATGCTGTTTCAGATTCAGGATGGTAACGCTTGTCTCCGTCATTCCACCTGATCAGGTTCAAGACTGGTTCATGGCTTTCATAAACTTACAGGATGCCTACTTCCACATAGCCATCCACCCAGCACACAGGAAGTACCTGAGATTGACAGTAATGCCCAACCATTATCAATATAAAGTATTGCCATTCACACTCTTCAGGGCACTGAGGGTCTTCACATGATGTCTAGCAATGGTAGCAGCACATTTGAGGAGGCCATTCACGTCTTCCATTATTTGCACAATTGACTTATCAGAAGCAAATCCCAGAAAGAGATAATGGAAAGCATGGAATATGCTATCTATTCATCTGGGTAGGTCTCATGGTGAACAATGAAGAATCCTCTCTTATCCCATCGCTGATGACAGAGTTCATTAGAACCACAATTGACTGCTGGTTGGCAAGAGCTTATCTTCCAGAAGACAGATTCCTGTCACAGTGGTACAAGCTTGCCGTGGACTGTTAGGCCACATGTCAGAGTTCACTTGCATGATGTCACTTGCCAGACTTCGCATGTGGCATCTTCAACTTTAGCTCAGGTCTGTCTACTCCCTGACGAGACACCAGATGAGCAGGAAGGATGTAGTCCCACCTCATCATCTCACTGCTGAATTCATGGCTAGCCCCCAAGCTTCCAGACTTCCTAGACCTGTCATAAGAGAGACAAAGTAGGTAAGTAATAACTTTTATTGGACTAACTTCAGTTGGTGGAAGGGACAAACTTTCAAGCTTCGCAGAGTCTTCCTCAGGTCTTGGGAAGGTGACCAGAATGTCTGAGCCAAATAGAAGCTGGAACAGATTGTAAACCATAAGGGATTCACATATGCTGTAGGAGATGACTTAAAATGAAGTGTGCAATTAAGGGGTAGCAGGCAGTAGGGTGTGTTACAAATTGTTGTAATAAGCCATAAAACCCATGTCTCTGTTCAATCCATGTTTTTTTGTGTCTAGCAGAGTTATGAATTTGTTCCTAAGCTCATCTTTTGAGGTTGTGCAAGTTTCCTTTGAGGAAACTGAGAGGTCCGATATAGAGTGATCGCTTTGTGAAGTGATCACACACAAGTGATACGGTGTTTTTTGTCTTTCATCATTTTTCTGTGTGAGCTCATTCGAGAGCATAGTGATTTTCTAATTTCACCCACATAGTTGTTGTTAGGACATTTGATGCACTGGAAGAGATACACCATGTATGGTGGTCAGCACGTATAGGATCCATTGTTCTCGAAAGGTGTGTTATGGGGGGTATTGATCATTGTAGTAGAGGAGGTATGTCTGCAGGTTTTACATCTGCTATTCTGGCAGGGCCTGGTGCTGCTTAGAGTTGGTTTGTCCCAGTCTGTGCAGAGCTTGCTTCTGATGATGAGCTTAGTGTGGTTGAAGGGTTGTTTGAAGGCCAGAAGAGGGGGTTTGGGTAAGATTTCTTTCAGGATGTGGTCCCCATCAATTATGGGCTGTTATTGTTTGATGATGTATGGGTTCCAGTGTGGGGTGGTGGGAGACAACAAGGAGTGTGTGGTGAGTGTTTTCCCCCCCTGTATTGAGGCAGGTTCTCCTGGGGTATTTGGGTGGCCCATTCACTGACTGACATCTCTGGTGGAGTGTCCTTGTTTAGTGAAGGCAATTTTAAGTGTGTTTAGGTGTGTATCCCAGACTTTCTCTTTGAAGCAAATTCTGTGGTATCTGAGGTTTGGCATGTAGATTACAGATTTCTTGGTGTGTCTGGGGTGGTTTCTGGATCTCGGATGTTAAGTGTGGTGATCTGTGAGTTTCTTGTTTATGGTTGTCTGTGGGATTCTATTGTTGAAGCTCATTGTGGTGTCCAGGAAGTTGATGCTGGTGTGGGAGTGTTCTAGATAGAGTTTGATGGATGGGTGGTGGTTATTGAAGTTGTGGTGGAAATCTATGAGGGAGTTCAGGTCCTCTGTCCAGAGGACTAAAATATCATGGATGTATCTCAGGTATATCATCAAGTTTGTGATGCATTTTTTCCCCAGAAATTCTTCCTTGAGATGGCCCATGAAGAGGTTGGCATATTGGGGAGCCATCCTAGTACCATGGCTGTTCCCATGATTTGGACCAAGTGTTTGTAGTTAAAAGTGAGGTTGTTGTGTGTGAGGATGAAATGGATGTGTTTGGCAATGTGTTTAGGTTGGATTTCTGAGCATTGCACATTATCTAGGAGGAATTTGAGGCAAGCAATGATGCTGTCTTGGTGAGGGATGTTGGTATATAGGGACGTGACATCTGTGGGGGCAAGAATAGTGTTCTGGGGGAAGTTGATGTTGTGGAGTTTCTGGAGTGAGTTGGTATTGTCTTGGAGGAAGCTGGCCTTTTGTGTGGTGAGTGGTAACCATTCCTTTATAGGATTCAAAAACCTTTGGGGTTGTTGTTGCCTTTCAGTTGGACAAAGAGATGAGTTATGATCCATCTTTGCCTCTCACACAAAACCACAACTTTTATTATGCCAAACCACAGATCCTAGTCTCTATTTGGAAACCACATGAACTATTGCACTCCCTAACGTAAAATGTAAGGCACAATAATGCCCGTTCAGTTACAGTAATTAAAGCAGCTAGGTGAATAATACTTATGGGAACTTACTTTCTAGAATGCTTGTTATTTAATTAAAAACACTGCTATGCTGGCTAAGTGACTTTGCTGGCTCTCCCACACTCTGGCTCTATTCTGGCCATGACCAGGGTCCTTTCCAGATCTTACAAATTTCAGCCAAAGGCTAACTGGAAGTATAAAATTTAAGATTATCAAGCCCAATTTGTGCAAGATGATTCGTGGCCAGGCCCAGATTAACCAATGTGCACCCTCCATTTGAGGAGGGATCCCGACAAACAGGGCAAAAAAAATTAACAGTGCAGTAGTGCAATGCCACTCACTTAAATATGGCATAGCTTCCCCTCTGTCATGACAGAGGAGTAGCCAGCCAAACTTGAGCAGCTCTGTGACCCTTTCCAGTCTGTGTCACAATGCCCTTCACTGAAGTTTGGCCCAGTTGCACCAAACCTGAGCAGCGTGTGTGGGTTACATGTGGCTGTGTGAGTGTGGGAAGTGGAGTTGAGCAGTCAGGATCAGGAGGAGCCAGCTTAGTCCAGGACAGGAATGGGATGGTGGGGTGTCAGTGAGTGGCCAAGAAGGTCCCTGGGGTGGTGGGTGAAGGATTGGGGATGAGAATTGTTGGTGGGCTGTGGGATGAGAGGTTGGGGGCAAGTGAGAGATGTTGAGGGATGGTGGGGTAAGAGTTGGGGTGAGTGAGAGATGTTGGGGGGCTGATGTAGTTGGGGTGAGTGGGGAATGTTGGGGGTTGTGGCTGATGAGGCTGAGGTATTCGGGGCTGCAGTGATGTATGTCAGGTCTGCTGGGATGTGTGTGTGCTGTCAGGATAAGTGGGGGCCGGTGGAGAGTTATTACATTCGGGGGTCTGTGTGTGGATGGGGTAGAATGGAGGTCGGTATGGGGTGAGGTATGTGTGGGAGTAGAGGGGCATTAGGAATATCTTGCCTTTCATCTCCCTCAGGAGTACCAGACACTTTTTTTTTTCAAATGCTTACAGCCTGTACTTGCCTGTAGAAAAGTGATTCCCATAAAATAAAACCGCAATGATAATTAACTACCACACTTCCATTGCAATAAGAGGATCAAAGTCTCTATTTTGTTTCTAGAATTTTATTTTTTTCTCTCTCCCCTGCTTCCTCTCCATTACTCAAAGTACATTCTAAAGCTTGCACTGATGTAACAGTGAGAAAAAATGAGACCATTGATTAGATTCAGTCCAGGGTCTGTGCTGACAGAAAGTCTGATTAAGACTGGGGGGATTGCAGTGGCACAAATACTTGCAATCTTCTGTCTGTCAGGGACCATGCAACAAATCAGTACACTCTAAAAGTAGGCAGTGCTTGCCTGGCAGGCAGGATGTGTCCAGAGTGGCTGATGGACATGCTGAGTCAGCACCATTGTCTTGGCAGCCTCTGCTAATGGCACTCCTACAGAGTGTCTGATGAAAATGAAATCTGACCTTGACTGGTGGACAGGGGTGCTGGAACAATTTTTATAGTGGGAGTGCTGAGAGCCATTGAACCAACTGTAAACCCTGTATTTAATGGAAATCACTTCAAGATAGAGGGTGCTGCAGCACCCCCCGCACTGTTAGTTCCAGCACCTATGCTAGTGGAATTCTGTCTGGGATGAAGGAGCCAGGTTGGTCCAGGGATGCACCATTTATATCTGTAGTAATAAAATGAGCATAGCAATTTTTGACATATGATCTTATTCTCATGTATGGCAGATACACTAAGTAAATTATTGAAGCAATACCCAGTCTTGTTCTGTGTTTTATAAAGCACGATATAGATACACAGCACTGTATACACTGGCATTGATTTTAAGTGTTGAGGATCAGCAGCGCCTGTTGACATCACTTAGATCTGTAGGTGCTTGGCACCGTGAAAATCTTTTTCTTCTGATTACAGAATTAATGCAGGTGTTTTGTATGGCTCTTTAGCATGTGTTTGTGATGGGTTTCCCCCTGTGGTGCAACCTGTAACTGGGGTACTGAGCCCTCTGTCTCACCAGCCTGGCTTCCTCTAACTCCGTGATGCTGTGACAAGCTACAATCCCCTCCAGGACTTCTACTCACACAGACACTCACACAGGCAGGGAAACACCCAGCTGCAGCTACATGAAGGCTTTGGCCATTCGCTGCATGAAACAACAATAGAGAGGCTGCAGCCAATTCTTCACAACTCCCCAGCCTAGGACCCCAGAGCTGTACTGTCTTGCTCTGGTCAAAAGCCTGACCAGTATAAATATATTACCCAGTTTGCCCCTTCCTCGATGTGAAGAGGACAATGCTCCAGCCCCTGTTCCTGAGCAGATTCCCTACGCACTTCAAGCAAACCACACTGTTTTAGGTAAAATATAAAACAGATTTATTAACTACAGAAAGATAGATTTTAAGTGATTTATAAGCAATAGCAAACAGATCAAAGTAGATTACCGTAAGAAATAAATCAAAAACACAATCTGAGTTCTCTAAACTGGACAGGATTTGAATCAAGCAGTGTCTCACCCTGTTAGACAGTACAAATAGTCCACCAAGCTTCCGTACACAGGCAGGCTTCCTTCTTTCCTGCCTGGGACCCTTCTCCCCCAGTTCAGTCTCTGTTCCTTAGGTATTTCCAGGTGTTGTGTTGTATGGGCAGTGAGGCCCAGCGGTCATGTCAGTTCTCCTTTTTATAGCTTCTTCCATCTTGCTGGAAAGATCTTTTGCTGTGATCTGAGTCAAACAGTTCCCATTGTGTAGTGCTATCTCTGAGAGATTTCCATTGTTCACAGTTCCTGGGGTAATCCTTGTGAGTGTTTGTATTCTTCTCCATGGGCCATCAACATTGATTGGCATTTTATGGTTGTACCTGAAAGGCTGCTTGTGGGTGTTCCCAACCTCACATGTTTCAGTGGCACATACGTAGCGAAACTTCATATACAATGATAGCACGTACAACTTAACAGGATATTAATGTTCAACAAATTAAGACTTTTAAAATGATACCTCACAAGGCATACTTTGTACAGAACATATGATGATTATATCACCAATGAAGAATATGGGGTGCAGAGTGTCTCTTTGAGGCACAGAGTGTCACAGTGTTCATGTTTCAGCTTTTCAGGAAAAGACTTGTTGAAAAGAATATTGAAATGATATTTTAAATGCAATATTCTTTCTCACAATGTATGGGTATGTGATCTTGTATCTTTAGGAAAGTAGAGCCAGATTCTTTGTTAAGTTCATTTGGCTCAGTGTGGGGGCCCAGTTATGCATCCATCATTCTCTTCCCAGCTTTGCCTCAGCAGAAGCTGGAGAGGCTTGAATTGCACGTATTCTAGCCAGCAACAATTGTCTCCATGGGAGCATCTTGGTTAATTGAAGTGCACTGTTTTCAGCCATGTTCCCTATACTGAAGATTGCTGGGGTTAAGGAAAGCAATAGGAGCCAGCTATACTGGCTCTACATTTGCAGATAATCTCCACTGCTTTTTCACCATCAGAGAGGTACAAAAGATCAAAGTGGGCCAGAAACCTGGCCCACAGAGAGTATGCAAAAGTATCCTAATATGTCTGTGTGATGCAGCAGTTGTTATAGTCACTGTTCATTATTTACCAGTTAGTACTGTATATAGTAATATTCTTTTTTTCTTCAGAGCTGTTCAATTGTTTATCTTCATTAGCAGCCCCGTATTTTGCACAACAGCTCCCACTCCCACTCCTGTTTTTCTGACTTTACTGCACCTTCCTGGTACATAAGAGAGGAGCAAATATTTACTTAACAAGGAGTTGATCACGAATTATCAAAATAATCAACATATAAACCATGTGGAAAGCTACATAATGAAAAGCAGATAGTTTGGGGAGAATACCAATGAATGCAATTGGATTGTTTAACAGATAGCATTTGTTGGAACGGGTTACCTAAGGAGGTGGTGGAATCTCCATCCTTAGAGGTTTTCAAGGCCCAGCTTGACAAAGCTCTGGCTGGGATGATTTAGTTGGTGTTGGTCCTGCTTTGAGCAGGGGATTGGACTAGATGACCTCCTGAGGTCTCTTCCAACCCTAATCTTCTATGAGTCTATGATTTGTACCATTGGATACAGTAGTAGATTTATTTTCAAACTGTTGAGACTATCAATTTCACACTTCTGATGAAGTTTTTTACTTACTATTGCTGCAACAGCTGCTTTGGCTGTTGGAAAGGGGTTAAAGAGTGGTCAGAGGTTATGCACAGCCCTGCAGATGAATAGGAGGGAGCTCAGTAGGTTGAAAAGCTTCATTTCTAGCTGACCTTGAGATCCAAGGTAGCAGAACTCGCCCTGTCCCACCTTGACAAGCTCTCCCTTTATCCTCTTGCTCACCATATATCTTCTCCCTCTATCTCTTGGCTACTAGGTGTGTTGGTGGAGGCGAAGATGGGTGTGCTTCTTCACTTACCCACACACTGCAGGTCAGAGCCTGTGCTTGGAGAGCTTTTGTTGTCCCATCCTGTACAAATGAGGGACCTTCCCTAGAAAAGGGGGAGTGACCCATAGAGGCCTCAAAAGCTTCTACATTAAAATAAATAGATTTTACTCATACTCTTACTTAATTAAAATGTGGGTGTCAGCTAAACAAGAATCCCAGCTGCACTTTAAAGGACCTTGACATTTTTATCATAAAAGGGACATATGCTCTTCTTCAAGTGATTGAACATGAACAACTAACTTTACACATTTGTTTTGTTTTTCAGATGACAGAAGTCAAACTGTTCTCCCTTTAGTGAAATCATTCTGTGAAAAATCCTTCAAAGTGGATGAATCAATTCTTGTTTCTTTGTCTTTCCATTTAGGGAAACTATGTAATGGACTATATGGTATGATTTAATGATTCTTTTAAATTGAGTGACTCAATGTATTGTGAAGTATACAGATTAGAAAATGTCCAGATAGCCAACATTTATCAAGTGGAATGATAATTCAGAGTACAAAAACCCTCTGAAACCATCTGTAACATAAAGATTGGATTGTCTTTTTTCTTTTTAATATTTTCTCTACTTTCGTTGTTTTGTTTTGATGCCTAGTTTTGTTGCAGATTTCATCTTGAAGTGAGTGTGTTAGTTGTGGTTAAACTATAAACCTTTGAAAATAGGGCATGATATTAGTAATAAGGTGCTAGATGCTGTGCTATGTCTCCTCAGACACAGTACAAAGGGTTAGCCCAGGAAGAAATGGGAGCAAAGGAGGCTTTATGCCACTTTTGCACCACTTGGATTCCTGGCTACTCTCGGGGCTGAATCTGCAGCTCAGAATCCTCAAAGCAGTGAGCTGTACAGATGCTCCCCTTGCACCACCAGCATGTGTCCTGCACTGAGACCTATGAGGCTACGGCAGTGTAGGGCCACTTAGGTTAGCTCTAAACTGGTCCTGTATCATGGGATTTCTCCTCTAACTTTATGGTCCCTATACACCTATAAACTGGATAGGGGCTGGATAGAGATCAAAATCCAGCCCATTGATCCTTTAAGTGTAAGGTGAAATTCACTGTACTACAGGTGGCCCAGATAAACCCCTCCATGCTACTTAAACCCTTAAGGTCCCAAAGGCTTAATTTGTGCAGAGGGCTTTGTCTGAGCTCACTGAGAATGGTGGTGGTGTTCAAGGATTTGGAGGCAAGAAGGGGAATAAACGTGACCCTACCACTTTTAAAATATATTCGCAATCCTCCTAAATGAAACCCTTAATATTCTAAAAATTATATATTTCTAAAATACAGAAGTGAAGATTCCTTCTTCTAGGGGTAGGTTTAATTTTTCTGTAATCACTATTTCTCCCTACCACTTGCAATAAGGAAATGGTTCCTATTGGAGTCATTATATGAGAATGAATAGGGGAAATGGTTTATTTGATTGCTCTGGAAATAAACTCAAGTTGTTGGATATTGTTAGCTTTTTCCCTGATATTCTGTAACAAAAAACTTAAGCATTAGTGTTGTATTTTTAAAGGAATTTTTACTCCAGAGCAACACTTGAGATTTTTGGAATTTTACAAGAAACTTTGCACACTGGGCTTACAGCAGGAAAATGGACACAATGATAATCAGATACAACTTCAAACCCTAGAGCAAGAAAAGAAGTATATATCAGTAAGGAAGAACTGTGCTTACAACTTTCCAGTAAGTTAACTACTATTTTATAAAACTTACATTGTGCATATTAGCCACAAAACAGGAATAGATGTAAGATGTAAAATCTGTTACCATATAGTATATTGTGAACCAAATCCGAACTCCTGTGCAAAGCAAAATTAAATTGACTTAGTGCAGGGATTCTCCAAGAAGGCTTTGAGTAAAGCTAAGTTCTTGTCACAGATATTTTTAGTAAAAGCCATGGACAGGTCATGGGCAATAAGCAAAAATTCATGGAAGCCCATGACCTGTGGCGGACTTTCATTAAAAATATCCCTGACAAAAGAGAGAGAGAGGTGAGTTCAGCACCCATCGCTTCTAGGCGTTGGGGTCCCCTGCCACTGCAGTGAATGGGAGCTCTGGGGTCCCCCCACACAGCAGCTGAGCAGCTCTGGGGGGCCCCTGCTGCCTGCAGTGGCAGGAAGCTCTGGGGGGATCCCTGCCACCTGCGGTGAGTGGGAGCTCTGGGGTCTCCTGTCGCCCATGGGAGCTGAGCTGCTGTGGGGTCTCCTCACCCCCTGCTGCGGCTGGGAGTTCTGAGGGGTCCCCACTGCCCACTGTGGCTGGGAGCTGCAGGGTCCACCCACTGCAGCCAGGAGCTGCAGGGTCCTGTCACCGGGGGTGGGGGACGACGACGACTGGGAGCTACAGGGGGAGGGGGGAGCAGGAGGCTGGCTGGGAGCTCCAGCCCTGGGGCTGAAAATATCACAGGGGTCAATGGAAGTCATAGATTCTGTGACTTATTTTCATCCCCAAATCACAGAAAACCAGTGGTGAGTTTTGACCAAGACATTCCTGTCATCAAAGATCTCTCACATACACTGTTCCCTCAAAGCCTCTTGTACAATGGCATTGAAAGAACAGCTGTTTTGTAAGCTCTCCATAGCTGGGACCTCCCCACCCATTCTGCACAACTGGCTTTCCAAGGGGCACAGGATTTAGCTCTGAATGAGCTAAATATGCGTCTAACTCATGTACCCTCATGTATTTGCTAAATAAAAGGTCTTTTCACATATATAGAAATGAGGCTTTTATGCCTAAAACTATTGTTTCTATTAATCTGCCTTCTATTTTGAATGTTTACAGGTATCCTTTATATTTAAAGGATTTCTACATTTCTTTGTAGTCAACCTTATCAGCCACATTTTTTTAAGTTGGCTTAAAATGTGCACAAAGTACATAATTAGATATCTACTGGTTTACTTGAGCAAATACATGTTTTGTGCATACACAATGGTAGCCAAAATTTCAGAGATTGGCTTTGTTGCTGGCTAAACATGTAATTTATTTATTTGTTTTTAAAAGCTCCAATTGAAGGTTTTAGTTGTTTAGAGAATAATTTAAAATATGTAAAACTAAAGGATCCATATTCACAATACCAAGACTTTTTCCTGTCCTCCTGGAACTGACCCAATCGCTCAGAATATAGATTGCCCGTTAGTTAACTCATCATGAAATAATAGGTTCCTGTGCAAACTATCCTGTATTTCTCAATCTATCTCTTCGGAAGAAGCCTTGCAGCATGTCCAGAAGTTAGCTGATCCAAATTGTATCAGACCATGGGGGTAGGAGAGAGTTCCAGAGTTGAGGACCAGTCACAGAAAATGTCCTATCAGCAGCCCCCCCATTTTTAAATCAGTGTGTATTAGCTCAAATGTCCTGCTGATTACAGCAGCAGTGGTATCACACAGAGGAAGAGGTGATCCGTCCAGTAGCTGGAATCCCAAACATTTTGGCCCTATATGTGTACATTTGGATTAAAGACGCCATCTTATTTGTCCACAGGCCATGATTGTTTTTGTGGATCCGAAAAACTTCCATTTGGAACTATACTCTACATTTTTCTGTCTTTGTCATGACCCTGAAGTGCCAGTCAGATACACTATGGCTATTGGCTTATATGAAGTAAGTCCAGAAAGTTTTTTTGTTAGTACTTCAGATTTTTTTTTTGTGGGCTTTTTAATATTGTATGTGGTTTTGATACTTGTCTGCTTAAATTGACATTTGTTATATTTTAACTACGGAGTGCCTCAGTGAGAAAGCTTTGGAAAATTTGCTAAAATTCTTCAATTTATTGAAAGTCTTCTGATATATAATTATCCACTACACACCTTTTAAATATGTTTTAAGGGACTGGAAATTTAACTAGAAGGAGGTTGTCATTGATTTTGGTGAGGGAAGTTTTGGTGTGGTGGATTAGGAGGACAGCAGATAGGAAAGACTCCAGGACAGGAAATTTAAGTAGTGTAAATAAACAGTATGATCCAAAATTTTGGAGACAAAGGGCCAGAGGACAGGAATTGGGAGAAATAAGTGGAATTAAGGGAAAGAATTCTTCTCCTTCCCCTCTCCCCCCCACACACACATCCCAAACCAGTGGGGAGAGAGTAGATTTTAAAAAAAGTGAGAAGGATGGTATGTGAGGGAGACATGAGTGAGAGAAAGCGAGAAAGGAATATGCTGCATTTGATCTGATTCTGCAATCCTCTAGGACTGTAGGATTTGGGGCTTAGTTGACAGTGTGTGGAAGACATTGTAAGCACCAGGTCTAAGCAAAACATTGACTGAATTTTAATATTAACAGTTAGAAAGTTATAGAAATGTAACAAGTATGTATATTATAATTAACTGCTTGGTTTTGTATAAGCTGCACTGTATTGTTTTATTAAATATATTAGATGGCGTGGTTTTGTAGGTATTAATGATTTTTAAATGGAATGAATTGCACAAATGAATGTAAAATCCCCTTCCTCAATTTAATAATAATCCATACTCTTCAGATGGTGACTTTCATCCAAGGATTGCAGAGCTTTACTGTAAGCCTCAGAACAACTCAGGGCTCACTCTTATTATCCCCAATTTATAAACTGCGGAGAATGAGGCTGAGAGATTAAACAGTTTGTTGAAGGTGTTACGGTGAATTTCTAGTAGAGTTAGAAATAAGACCAGTGTGTCTTGACTCCCTGCTTTAACCTCTACACAACATTGCCGTAGAAGGAGATAATTGAAGCTAGTAGTCGAAATTGTATAACTAGCATATAATTCTGCAAAATCCTGTACTTCTTGTGTCTACCCCCAGACACCTTTAAAATGATATTTGAATAAATAAAAAGATTATTTTAGCCCTGTAAAAAGGACTCGTGAGATTACACTTGAAATGCTGTGCACAGTTAGGGTATGTTAATGTGTTATTATCATGTCATCAGTGTAATTAGTCAGCCAAATGTCACACAGATATCAGTAATTTATGATGCTTACCTCTAGTTGGATATATTTTTGATTTAATATGCTCTGTAGCCATTTCCTAAAATAAATTATATCCTTCCTCTTAGCTGGGGGTAAAAAGATTGTTAGCATGAGCTAAGTGAAACAAAGAAAATGATTAAAGAGTATCAAGTATTACCTCCAAAGGAAGCTATGATTTACCCCACATGGCTGAGAAGTCCAATTTCTTGACACTTTTCTCTTATTTGTTGCCATATGTTGTTATTGATTGTTTTAACATTGACATCAGGCTTATTGCAGAACTTTAAATGTGACTTGTGAATGCTAATCAAAAGTGCCAGCAGCCTTGGAGTTTATGAAGTGAGAACCTCAAATAGCAAAGATTAGGGAGGCTTAAGGCCCATAGCTGATGCCAAACCAACCTTTATTTCTTCAATTCCGCTGTCTGACTCTGTTACCTCTGTTACTGGAGCATGCAGCAGGCTGTTTTAAAAGCCCGGAATGTTTCTCTAAGTATTTGCAGGCCACCTTTAAAAAAAACAAAAACAACAACAACAACAACAAAACCACCTTTGGAATATAAACATTAGAAAAGGAAGCTCTTGTTAACCCAGTCTCAATGGCATGTTTAATAGTTATGCAACAGCCCTGGTGTTCATTTTGCATGCTGTTATAAAAGCAATGTTATATGCTAATGGCAGGAAAGTACATAACCTCAGCAATTTTAAAGTGCAATTTGTGGATGTTAGAGATTTGTTCAGCATCCCCACTTTCATATTTCTAGTCAAACCGTACTGAAAAGTAAATGCAGCTATTTGAACTGTTGTATTTCCATGAAACTAAAGTGTGTTGTTGTTTGTTTGTCTTACTGTCATTTTTTAGGTTGCTAAGCTTTTAGATTCGGGTGTGTATGTAATACATAAAGAACTGGTAACACTACTACAGGATGATTCATTGGAGGTAATATATTATTTGCTCTTTTTTATTTGTTGGTTACATTAATAATGCTTACCAACAATACAATAAACCAATATAATGAATGTTTGAAGTGAAAAGCTTTACTTTTGGTTCACATATTCTATAAAGATTCAAGGAGTCATTTTAGACTCAGATTTATCTTGGTGCCTTTGAAGGTGATGACTGTTGGAAAATAAAAGGGGAAAAAATAGGGGGATATTTCAAGTCAATAACCCTCCCCTGTTTTTATCATATTCAAAATTTGGTTGAACATGGTATAATTTATCAGAGGTGGCAGAAGCTCTCTTTGAATGGATACATACATACAGGTACATACAGAAATCTAAGCATACTAAGCATGGAGAATGGGGAGAATCAAGGAGCAGGAGGAAGTTGGAGTGTCAGAGGAAGTCCAGGTGGGTACTCTGTATAGGGAGGGGGGCGAAGTTGGGGTATCAGGATAGATGCTCTGCATGGAGAGTGGGGAATAGTTAGACCGTCAAGGAAGGAGTGGGAGTGGGGTGAGTGTGCTCCCTGGGGAGTGAGAAGAGCTATGGGGACTTTGCTGGAGTGGAACAGCCTGCTCCGGGCTGGGAAGTGGGGGCCCAATGGCTTGCACCAGAGGTGGCTGATCCCAGTCTAATCACCTGGTTTCCTACCTGCGCCCCAGACCAATCCTTGGCACTGCAGCAGCCGCTTGAGCCCCTCTGGGTCTCGCTCTTGCCTCTGCCCTCTGCACTCCTGGAGCCCTGCCTGGCTTGAGCTCACAAAACAACTTGCTTAAGAAGGATATGCAGGGTCAGAAACATAGATCACAATAATATTTCTGTTGCAGGGGCGCTAGCCCCCCCAACCCAGATTCCACTGCCCCTGTAATTTATCTAGATTGATTAATTTATAAAATTACATGTAAATCGATTAATTTTCAGGATACATAGATTATGGCGAGGTTTCAAGTTTTTGGGTTATTTTTCTTTCTCTGACTGAACGGAAGGTATGATAGTGTTGTGATTAAGGGACAGGACTTATAGAAAGGAGACCTAGATTTTTGTCCAGGGTCTGGCACAGACTCTGTGTAACCTTGGGCTACTTACCTAAATTTCATGTGCCTCAGTTTTGCCATGTGTAAAATACTTAATCATCTTGCAAAGATGTTGTGAGATTTTTGGTTCTCCATTGAAATGGCCAAATGATTAAATAAGAAAAAAGCAATTCAGTCCCAATGCAGTAAAATATTGAAGGAATTTCAACTCTCATCTTTAGCATGTGACTACTCCTTTTGAATTCAGTGGAATTATTCCAATATCTGGACCACTTTATTTTGTATAGGGCCATTGGCCAAGATATTGAAAAATGAATATGGATTTTGGGTGCCCAGCTTGAGACACCTTAAAAGGGCCTGATTTTCATAAAGCAGGTTCTCAGCACTTCTGAAAATTAGGCCCCTTTAAGATGTCTTAAGTTGGGCACTCAAAAATTGAGGATCTAAAACCATCAGTCATCAATTTAGGAGTTGTCCCTACAGTGTGTTTAATAGTGTTATTTCTAGTCTAGTTTTAAATGCCCCAAGCTTTCAATGGCATGTTATTCTGCATTTCCAGTGTATTATATTTTACTCTATCAAGTGCAGTTTTGCTAAAGCTGGATAAAAAAAGAGTTTTAAGTTTTGTCTGGCAAAAATTGTCCAAAATATATTTATTTGCTTTCATATCTGATAAAGTTCTTACTAAACTGTCTTACGAAACTGCTGAGGTACATAGAAAGATAGTTACATTTTAATATTTTATATTGTGAATACTTTGGTTTAAAAGATCTGACTGTATTATGGGTATGATCTTAGTAACATCATCAGAACAAAGAATGGGACCTGATTCTCCTTTCATTTATGTTGGTGTAAAAGAGTAGTAATACCACTGAAGTCAGGAGGGACTTACCAGTGTCAAACTTGTGTAAGAGAAGAATCAGGCCAAGTAAATTTACAAACATGATTAATCCAACATTTCTTTAAATAGGTATTAGATGCACTGATAAGTCACCTTCCTGAAATTCTTGAACTTATGACTACTGGAGGAGAAAACAGTGGATCAGAAAGCAAGGTAAGCAACCTGTGTTTTGTAGTTTAGTTCTAAACATGAAGGAGGTTAGTACTGAAGTTGTTTCACATATGTAATGCTCATTGAAATCACTGAGAGTCTGTTTTCAGAAGGACTATGGGACCAGATCCTGATGCTGATAAAACTGCAAACTGACATTTGTATTTGTTTGTTTATTTATATACATATCAAGAGGGAGAGATAATTATATAGATATAAGGCCCTTCTGTACAATGCAAAAATTTTCAGTTTACACATACTTTCTTTCTGAATAAATAACCACAAAGTTTCCAAAAGGGATCAAATTTTCAAACATAGTTGCTAAGTTGCATCTAAGTTGTGCAATTGCATCTTTGTGGTTTCATAGTCAAAGTACTGTAGTTGCATATGTCTAATAGTGATTTGTATGCACATCTGGGTAACTTTATGTAGAATTGCCCTTTCAGACAGTTAATCCTTTTAGGAGGAATGATGGCCTTGTGATTAGGGTACTGAACAAGTACTTGGGAGACCTGGGTTCTACTCCCAGCTCTGCTACATACTTTCTCTGTGATCATGGGCAAATGCCTCAGTTTTCCCATCTGTAAAATGGGGATGATACTACCTTACCTCACGGGCATGCTGTGAGTACAAATTTATTAATGTAGTTTGTCCATTGCTGGGGGGCCATATAAAAACATGACTGGATAAATGGATTTTGCATATGCAAAAACACAGGCTATCATCTTAAAATAGAAACAAATCAGTCTTGTAGATTTCTAAATTAACATAATTTTTAGGCTTCAATTAATACTGTGTCATAACAAATTGAGATTTTAAATTTTTAATGTTTTTATTTTATATTTTTAGTTATTGACTGTCCCTGACTTGATTCCAGCACTAACGACTGCGGAACAGAGAGCAGCAACTTCTTTAAAATGGAGAACTCATGAGAAGTTACTACAAAAATATGCATGCCTGCCTCATATCATATCAAGTGATCAGATTTATTATCGTTTTTTGCACAGAATGTTGACAATCATTATGACAAATGTGAGCCCCAAGCTCTCTCTATCTCTCTTCTATTGTTTTCATATTTGTTTCTGATGCTTTAGACTGACTAATGCAATATAAATAATACCTTTATGTACTATTTATTTTATTTAAACTTAGTATTTATTATATTATCTTCTATAGAACAAAGTTAGGTTGTTCACTGGTTTTATCACATAAGACTAAGAAGATGCTCAAAGAACAAAAACACACCTTTCATAGGAAAAGTTGGACTTAATTAACATTTCATGAAATTGCCATGTATTCTTTTCTGGATTTCCCTTCCAATGCCATTGCTGATTCTCAATAAGTTTTTGTGTAAATCAAAATTTTTTCGTCTGAAAAATGAATCTTTTGCTTGATCCCTTAGCTTACTTTATATTACACTCTTTCTTATGTGACATTTAATTCCATGGAGTAAATTGTGCTTTAGAAAGACTGGACTGGGGCTTTGTTAAATTAAATTCAAGGAGGAAGAGTACTATAAAAGAGCAGCAGTTGTTGTTTATTTTTGGTAGCACTAGTAGTGTGCTAAGTGATTTCCAAAAACAGTAGAAAGTGCAGTCCCTATACCAAGGAGCTTAAACACACACAAAAAAAGGATGAAGAGAGTAGAGAAAGTGGGTAAACTATATAAAAAAAGGTCAAAGTTGATGGGCCCAATTCACCATTGCATTACTCCAGTTTTAGATCAGTGATATGCCAGTGATTTCTGTGGAGTAATGCAATGGTAAATCAGGCCTCATATTGCTTACTAGCAATAATAGGAGACAAAATGTGCATGACAGTTAAATGATTTTAGTTAAAACTAATATATTTTAAAAAGAAATGGATGTGGGAGCTCTTTATTATTTTCGCACACTGGGACATATGAATAAAATATGAATGGTAAACTTTTTGCAGTGCCATGACCTACTTCATTGTGAATATTTGGTAACTATATAAAAAGCTGACCCATAAACATTGGTTGTCGGAAAATGAATGCCAGAAAAGCAAAACATTTTTAGTTTTCACCCAACAACCAAAATATTTCAATTTGGTATGCTACTGTGCTGCTTCATGAGAGCTGTAGTTCAGTTGCTTCATGCTCCCAGTCTCCTCTCCTGTCCAGGCTCCTTGGTCGGACTACATATCCTATTATGCACCATTGTCTTCCCTCTGGGTGAGAGGAGGCAGTACATTATGGGAGTCCCACAGCCATGTTGTATCATGGGATATGAAGTCCGGCTGGGGAACTCAGCCCCAAAAGGAGAATGAGGACATGAGGCAACTGAACTACATCTCCCATGAGGTATTGCAGTAGCAAATCCGAATCCAGATATTTTGGGTTTTGGTTGAAAATGTTTTGGTTTTAAGAATTTTTTTTAACAAAAAAAAAAATCAAATTTTTCTGCAGAAAGCTATCGCTTTTCAGGACTCTTTTTTGTGTGTCTTAAAGTTAAGCATGTGCCTAAGTGCTTTACTTGAATAAGGATAGAATTAAACACATGCTTAAGTGCTTTGTTGGATCATGGATAAGGCTACGTTTATGTCACAGAGGTCATGGAAGTCACGGAATCCCTGACTTCCAGAGATCTCCATGACATTCTCAGCTTCAGTCCCAGGGGCTGCTGCACTCTGGAGCTGGCAACCAGTGGGGTTTTGACAGGGTTCCAGTGACGGGCTGACAGTGGCAACAGGTGACTGGGGGGGTGGCCTGCAAGGTTCCAGTACAGGTGACAGACTCCTGAGGGGGCCCTCCTCAGGGTTCCAGTAACGGGTGACAGCCTCGTGTGGGGGGTGGGGGATGCCTCGGGCAAGTGGCTGAAGGTATCCCATTTTCTCTTTGGGAAATATGGTCACCCTGCAGCTCCTAGCCGCCCTAGGCAGAGGACCCCCCACCCTGAAGCTTCCAGCTGCTGCAAGTGGAGGGGATCCCCACAGCTCCCAGCTATCACTGTGGCAGGGGAAACAATGGAGCTGCAGCAGCAAAAGTCACAGACAGGTCACGGCTTCCGTGAATTTTGGTTTATTGCCCGTGACCAGTCCGTGACTTTTATTAAAAATAACCATGACAAAATCTTAGCCTTAATCATGGGTCAAAATTATAGGTCTGTAAATACTACGCACATCAGGAGCCATGCAGACCCACAAAAACTGAAATTAAAATGCAGTATACAGTAAGTTATGTTCTACATGCGCCTAGAGCACAATACAGGTTCAATGTTAAACATTCAGACCTTTTTAAACATCTGAATTTGTTCCTAAATTTTATGGAACCAAATTTTTTCAACCAGTTGTGCCTATAAATTATTGTTTGGCTGTTATCAGCCTGGAAAGTGACAATTGTTTGAATTAAAGAAGAGGTCTAATTAGATATTAATGGAGTGTATTTGTAAAAATACTTTATCTGAGTAGATATTAAAAAGCATTTTAACTTGAAGTGTAATATCTGTTAACCTTAGAATGAAAAAATAATGTAGAATATATTGCAAGGGGAAAAAAAGGAAAATAAAGCCACATGCCAAAATATCACACTTTCAGAAGGAACCTGATGAGTTGTTGTCTATTTTTCTGTTGTAGTTGATAGTGTCCAGAAGTACCTATACATGCCTTTAGATGTTTTAACTGTATTTCCTGTTTCTTTTAAGAATGTTCTCCCTGTCCAAAAAGCAGCTGCTCGAACTCTCTGTGTTTATTTACGCTATAATCGCAAACAAGAACAGAGGCATGAAGTCATTCAGAAATTGATTGAACGTAAGCAGTAATTTTTTCTTGATTACTTTATGAGAAGCAAATTAATTCTGGTAAACGAAAAGGAGATGGTGCTTAGGGTTGTACTCTGTAACCATATAATCAATGAAGAAACAATATTCAGAAGACATACGGGACCACCAGTTTGGCCCACAGTGTCATCAGATAACACGTGTGAATATGTACCACAGCTATGCAAAGTACTCAGCAGGAAGAGTCTATGCAGGAAATCTACAATTTGCTGAAAGATCCTGTAAACCACACTGCTGGAATTCAATATTTTTAGCTCAAGGTGCTGTATTATACAAAGCACAGTTGTTCTTAGAAAATAGAACACTAGAGGCTGCATTTTAAAAAGTGCTGAATGATAAGTTTTCTGAAAAATGAATAATATATAGAGGATTTAAATAATTTAAAAGCAGCTGACAAGTTTGACCTACTGATCTGTACTGTAGTTCCTCAAAAATTGCATAGAAGGGTGAAAAGCCCTCATTAATGATCCTTAGTGTTTACACAGCTCTAGATTCATGCACCTGATATATGGTATGAAATGCACGAGTTTCTGTTCCATGAACCAGCTGTGTCACTTGGTAGTTCTGATGTTTCAGTGGGCTAATCAAACACAGAGGATGAAATTCTGGCCCCCATTGAAATCAGTGGCAAAACTGCACTGTCTTCAGTGGGGACAGGATTTCAACCAGAGAGTGAATTTGAGATAGGCTGACATGCTGGGGTTTGTGACAAGTTTATTGGCCCCATCACAATCCTTAAAATCACTTTCAATCTCAGGCTAATCTTTGAGACATGAGCTATTTCATTCTGAAAACTTTACAGATAACCTTTTTGGGATTTTATTTTCCAGAGCTGGGCCAAGGAAAAAGTTACTGGAACAGACTTCGTTTTTTAGACACCTGTGAATTCATTATGGAACTGTTTTCCAAATCATTCTTCTGTAAATACTTCTTTCTACCTGTGCTTGAGCTTACCCATGATCCAGTAGCAAATGTGAGGTATTGTACCAATTGTATGAAATCTTATATGGAAAAAAACAACCCTATTAGTTTCATGGTGTATGTTAATATAATATTAAATGGCTTCTTTAAATAAGTTGAGTAACAGGGCTAAGATTTTCTATGATAGTTTAGAAGATTATAAAACATCCAGAAGAACATGGTATGATAGGACACAAAAGCATGGTTTTTATAAAGTTAAATCTTGCCTATTAATCTACTACAGCATGTCAACATAATAGTGGTTAGAGGAGGACCATATGATATCACTTATTTGTACTTTTACAAAGACCTTTATAGGTCTATTAAAAAAATTAGATGCCTGATTCAAGACCCATTAAAACGAATGGGAGTCTCTCCCATTGAATTAATTGAACTTTTGATCAGCCCTCAGTTGGCACAATATGAAGGCTAAAGTACTGACTTAAATAGAAAATGTCTAGGACAGAAAAAAATAGGAATAAATTATCAGTTTTCAACATAAAAGATTCACTGTGGGGTGCCTGCAGGTTCTGTGCATGGATCTTTATTGTTTAATACATTTGTTAATGATCTGGAAGCGAACTGAACAGTGCAGTAGTGAAATTTGTGTCAGTCACAAAGTTATGTACGTTAATCAAGACGAGAAGACTGTGAGGAACCTCAGAAGGACTTAACAAAGTTAAGTCAGCAGAATGGCAGATAAAATTTATTGATGACAAATACAACTTTTTTTTTAAAAAAAGAGACACATTCTGTAATCCATTGGAATATAAAAATAAAACCTAAATATTAAATGTGAAATAATTTCTCTTTGAATGTTGGGAATATTATTTTTTTTACATTATGTATAAAGTTCTACACATGTGTACCTAGGGTTGTGTAAAAATTGTATTATTCTGATATTATATTGTATATTTGAGAAATGGTGATCATGTAACAACACTAACTCATTTGAAAAAATACTAACTCCGAATGTATGTGCAAAAGAGGGCACAGTTAAGGTTGCACAAACAGCCTTATCTTTGTCATGTCCAAACTTTAGAGTATTTCACTTTGCAACCTTAATATTCTTTCAATATAGTTTTTGCACGAGAATGGTATAGTGAAGGTAGTGGATCTTCTGTTTACTCTTACCACTAATACAAGAACAAAGGGATATTCAGTGGAATTAAAATGCAACAAATTTACCACTGATAAAAAGGAAATGCATTTTACAGAATGCATCAGTAGCCATTGTCACAAGTTATCAGCATGGCCAAAAGCTTAGCAGGATTCATAAAAGTGAATATGGATATTGAGAGCATCCACAGTTGTATCAGTATGCTAAAAATAAACAGTGATTTAAAACCTCATATATCCTGGCATAAATCAGCTACTAACTGGTGGGGTTAAGTAAAAACTTCCTCTGTGGACATCTTATTCCATAATTTTCTTTTTGGGGGTTATTTTAACTTTCTCTCAAACATCTGGCACTGGCCATTCCAATTGCCCATTGACCAGATCCGATACAGCATTTTTTATATTTCTACTCTTATATTTCAGTACGTACACAGTGTTTCAGATTCCACATTTTGTAATAATATAGTATACTATTTTTGTACTGATGGCATTATAGAAAATGATTTCAGGGTTGTAAATATATTCGTTTTCTATATCTGAAGATCTGTTTGAAAATAAGGACATTTTGCTTCCTGTATTTATATTTATTTCTTTAATCAAACTGAATTTATATTATGAAATCAGAGAATCATTGAAGAAAACTGAAAAATGTTAAATTTGCTGTTTTGAGAAAATGGCCTCAAAAATTTAGTTTCATAGCTGACAAGGTACAGCTTTGTGTATATGATTCCATTACAATAAAACTCTTTTTTTAAAGAGTCTCTGCAGGCATTTTCTACTGTGTAAAATTGAGTTATTTTAGAAAGATATTAACAGTTTCATGCAGTATAGTCAGCCATTATGGAGAACAGTACTGGAAAGCCTATTAAATACTTTATAGAATTTTGAATGTTCAGTGATATTGTATCAGGCAGTGACAACTTTATCATTTCAATGTGAGCACCTGCAAAACTGCTAGGAGTCAGAAGTGCAGCCACATTTCATTATCCCATCCAGATTTACCCTGAATTCTTTAGAGGGTCTCCTCCCCTTCAGCCTTACCTCCACCCGGTAGCCCTTTCATGTGATCATTCATCTTCAGGTCAGGGAGAGTTTGTTTAGACTAAATCATCTAGCAGTGTCACAATATAGAGCACTTCCTCTCCTGCAGTAGCCTGGAAGACCAGAGTCCAAGAGTAACATTTAGAAAAGTGTCTAAAGTCCTATTTTCAAAAGGGACTTAGGCACTTAAGAGTCTAAATCTCATGGAATTTCAATGAGACTCAGGCTCCAAGATGCCAAAGAACCAGACACTTAAGGGAGTGCAGCACCTGCATGCTTTTGAGAATCCCACCAGGCACCTATCTAGACCTTTAGGTGCCTAAATACTTTTAAAAATCTGTCCCTAAGTCCCTTTTTTGAAAATAGGACTCCGGCTCTGAAGTCACTTAGGTGCCTTTGAAAATTTTACCCTGGGACTGGAAATAACTTACATTTTAAGTGTTGCTTTTCACATTCTTCAGCTTTGCTTTTCATTCTTACCTAGTCAAAGGACTTCATAAAAATCAAGTTTAGAGTTAGGCTCGAAAATAAAAGCAGATATGAAGTGGAGTCAAATTGGCTACTGCTTTTATTAAACAATGGAACCAAGTATTTGCTCACTATCTGCATTAGAAGTTAAATATGAATTCCTTTTCTTACAGAATGAAGCTTTGCTATTTGTTGCCAAAAGTGAAATCTACCCTGAAGGTTCCCACGGACAAACATTTACTTCAGCAGTTAGAGTTGTGTATAAGAAAACTTCTGTGTCAGGAAAAAGATAAAGATGTCTTGACTATTGTAAAACGAGTAAGTATTTTTCTAATCAAGGAACATTTTATGTTGCAGCTGTCACTGTAAATTAAGACTATTGATATCCTGGCTTCAGTCTTTGCTCTTGAGGTTGGGATAGGAGGTCAAGGACTCTGTTATCCTTTTTGTCAGTTTGAACAATTGGAATCAGAGAAAATGTCAGATTGAAAGATATTATATTCTGCTGAATTTAAGACAAGGAGATATTTTCTTGGTTTCTTAAAATACAGTTAACTGCTTGACACTGTGAGTCAGGCTTTCTTGTTTAGTGATTGTCTCAGCCTGCTCCAAGGGTAGCAGTATGAATACAGGTATGGGAAGAAAGGTTCACATTGGTAAAAATAACCAAGAATCCTTGAAGTATAAATGTTTTGCAATTGTTTCTATTCTTTAGTGACAAGATGCATTTTCTTAGTGCTAGATTGTACTTATTCCCAACACAGCCACTCAGGAAAGAGGTGGGAAGTAAAAATGGCCTCTTCTCCCAGTGCAGCCAGTTTAGGACTACCTGGATTGCAGTCTTTATGGATGCATGCCAGCTGTTTCCCCCTAAGAGTGTGTGGGCGGGGTATAGATTAAATATAGCTTTGCCTCCTCATATACGTCAGCCAGCAGAATGAGTATGCTACATCCCATAAAAGGCTGGGGGTCATCACAAATTACTCTACCTCTCCCCCACTCCTAGTTTAACAGGGGAGCCCCAAGAGATATTGACAGTGTCTGCATTACTCTCATGCCCTCACTTTAGCACAGTGTAGCTAACTTTAGATCATATATAAATGGCACAATTTAGCCCTTCCTTTGTGAATCAGAGTGGGATTTGGTGAGAAAACAGACCTCTATGAGTATTTTCTGATTGCAGCATTAACTTCTCAGCAGATGGGTTGTTATATAAGCTCATGGAGGATGCTTACATCAACTATGGGTCCATCAACTTGGCTATTAGTCAAGATGGTTAGGCACACAAATCCATGCTCTGGGTTTCCCTAAACATGTAACTCCCAGAAGCTGGGACTGAATGACAGGGGATGGATCACTCAATATTTGCCTCGTTCTGTTCATTTCCTCTGAAGTGTCTGGCACAGGACACTGTCAAAAGACAGGATATAGGATACAGACCATTGGTCTGACCCAGTATGGTCATTCTTATGTTCTCAACAATACAATAATGTTTCTTCAGTTTTAAAAAAATCCTTACAAATGGGACCCCTATTAAGGTATGTTAGCAACAAGAAGGAGGTCAGGGAAAATGTGGGACCCTTACTGAATGGGCGAGGCAACCTAGTGACAGATGATGTGGAAAAAGCTGAAGTAGTCAATGCTTTTTTTGCCTCGGTCTTCACAGACAAGGTCAGCTCCCAGACTGCTGCACTGGGCAGCACAGTATGGGGAGGAGGTGAGCAGCCCTCAGTGGTGAAAGAACAGGTTAAGGACTATTTAGAAAAGCTAGACATGCACAAGTCCGTGGGCCCAGGTCTAATGCATCTGAGGGTGCTGAGGGAGTTGGCTGATGTGATCGCAGAGCCATTGGCCATTATCTTTGAAAACTTGTGGCGATTTGGGGAGGCCCTGGATGTTTGGAAAAAGGCAAATATAGTGCCCATCTTTAAAAAAGGGAAGAAGGAGAATCCGGGGAACTACAGACCAGTCAGCCTCACCTCAGTCCCTGGAAAAATCATGGAGCAGGTCCTCAAGGAATCCATTTTGAAGCACTTGGAGGAGAGGAAGGTGATCAGGAACAGTCAGCATCGATTCACCAAGGGCAAGTCATGCCTGACCAACCTGATTGCCTTTTATGATGAGATAACTGGCTCTGTGGATATGGGGAAAGTGGTGGACATGATATACTTTGACTTTAGCAAAGCTTTTGATACAGTCTCCCATAGTATTCTTGCCAGCAAGTTAAAAAAGTATTCATTGAATGAAATGACTATAAGGTGGATAGACAGCTGGCTAGATTGTTGGGTAGTGATCAACGGCTCGATGTATAGTTGGCAGCAAGTATAAAGCGGCGTGCCCCAGGGGTCTGTCCTGGGGCCAGTTTTGTTCAACATCTTCATTAATGATCTGGATGGTGGGATGGATTGCACCTTCAGCAAGTTCGCAGATGACACTAAGCTGTGGGGAGAGGTAGATATGCTGGAGGGTAGGGATAGGGTTGCCAAGAAGGCTAACAACATATTGGCTGCATTAGTAGGAGCATTGCCAGCAGACCGAGGGAAGTGATTATTCCCCTCTATTTGGCACTGGTGAGGCCACATCTGGAGTATTGCATTCAGTTTTGGTCCCCCCACTACAGAAAGGATGTAGACAAATTGGAGAGAGTCCAGCGGAGGGCAACGAAAATTATTAGGGGGCTGGTGCACATGACTTGTGAAGAGAGGCTGAGGGAACTGGTCTTATTTAATCTGCAGAAGAGAAGAGTGAGGGGGGATTTGTTAGCAGCCTTCAACTACCTGAAGGGGGGTTCCAAAGAGGATGGAGCTAGGTTGTTCTCAGTGGTGGCAGATGACAGAACAAGGAGAAATGGTTTCAGGTTGCAGTGGGGGAGGTCTAGGTTGGATATTAGGAAAAATTATTTCACTAGGAGGGTGGTGAAGCACTGGAATGGGTTACCTAGGGAGGTGGTGGAATTTCCATCCTTAGAGGTTTTTAAGGCCAGGCATGACAAAGCCCTGGCTGGGATGATTGAACTGGGGTTGGTCCTGCTTTGAGCAGAGGGTTGGACTAGATGACTTCCTGAGGTCTCTTCCAACCCTAATCTTCTATGATTCTATGAAGGTATTGAATGTCAGTATTTTAAACTTTTCTACCATGACAAGTTTCCCTTTAAGCTAAAATTTAGCATGTTCTTGGAGTTATTGGACAGCTTAGGGTAAAAATATTATTTTAACTTCTTTTTTTATAGACGGTGTTAGAATTGGACAGAATGGAAATCTCTGTGGATGCTGTAAGTGCCTTCCAACTTTTACACTTGCAAGTGAGAGTTAAAAATGTATGGCATGATATATTGTTATTTCTATTACTGTTTTGTTTTATTTTAAACTTTAATCAGTTTCAGAAAAGGTTTTATGAAAATGATTTGTTGGATCAAGAGAAAGAAAGAGAAGAACAGCTCCTGTTGGAAATGGTATGTTTTTTAATATAATATGCCAGCCATAGTTTCATACTTAAAGCTAAATATTAATGTATGCTGTGGGAAGGTGACTCCAGGGTATGGGTGTAGTGAAGTCTGTATTATGGAGGTGCACTGGGGTCTACATAGTTTCCTTTTCAATTGTAAAGTAGGGTTAAATCCCTAAAAACAACATAAACCTCCCTCTATTACCTATATTACACAATGTCAGTTAGGAGACTGAATTTTTGGAGAAATTTCACACTTGAAAGCCCTGTAGCTTAAAAAATGTTAAGCACTTTAACAACACTCCTTTATGAAATTTTCCAAGGGAGCCTCATGTTTTGGCAGACTTTTGTAATGTAATGATCTAAATACTTCAAAATTCGCACTCAGCTTCAGTATGCAAAAAAGCTAATGTCATAACTTTTCTTGTGTGCCAAGAAAGCCAAAGGAGGCTGTGTATCTGCTGTAGGCTTTCTTAATAAGAAAGAAGGGGTTGGAGCCAGTGACAGCTGCAGCCCGGCAGGGGGGAGGCTCAGTGTGGGTTGCATGGAGCACAAGGGGCTAGGAGGCACTCAGGAGCCACTCAGTGTTGGAAAAGAAGGCAGATAAATGCTATTGCTTCCCTGCCGCTCTGGCTTCTGAATCTACTGTGGTTCACTGGAGCTGTAAACCTGGCAGAACTCTGCAGCTGGCACTCCCCCGGGTAGTCTACCATATCCCTGGATGCTCACACTCCAGCCAGTCAGCTCTCCGTATGCCTATACTGCAAATAAAAACCCACAGCTGACCCGTGGGGCTCAGGCTGCAGGCCTGTGTCACTTCAGTGTAGATGTTTGGACTCAAGCTGCAGCCCAAGCTTTTGGATCCTTCCACCTCACAGGGTCATAGTGCCCTGGCTCCAGCCCAAGCACGGAAGCCTACACTGCAATTTCAACAGGCCCTTAACCTGAGCCCTGCAAGCCTGAGTTAGCTGGCCTGGGTAAGCCATGGGTTTTTAATTGCAATGTAGGCAGGTGCCAGTTGCTCCCTGACCTGTCTGGTGTGTGAGAGCTGAGGGCCTGATAGGTTTTGGAGGAGGATTGCCTGCTTTAGCACACCACCTCTTGTTCACAGTGGCAGGACTCCTCTCAAACGAGCCATCACAGGTTCAACACTGACCTGGAAATACTACCTTGTCCTTCCAACACTGCTACAGAGCCCTCATACCTGACCTTCTTTGTTCTCTGCAGACACCACTGAGCCTCTTGTGCTGGGCACTGGCATCCCCAGCTCAAGCTCCATTCACCAACACCTTAGGCAGCCTCTCTGCCCTGCTCAACTTCCTCTGCTGATCTCAAGCTCCAGCCAGATCTAGGTAGCAAGGCTGTCTTGTGAGCTCAGTCAAGGGGTGAGATTGGATGAGTGCCTGGGCAGGAATGCCTAAGGGGCTTATCCGACTAATTTCTGAGCTGACTTCCCACCCCTGCTTTGCAGTTCTATACTCAGTTCAGTCCCAGTGCCCACCTCTACCCAGATTTCTTGCATTTGGAACAGGGAAGTAGGAGCTGGCTTGGGCACAGGTGCTTGTGGATTGGGACTAATTCAGACTCCCCGAGCTTCCCTATCATGCTTCCCCTTTATAGCATGCTCATGTTAGCTTGGCCTGGGCCTGGTGGAGCTATGCTGCATGCTCCTGACCACACCTACCTCTGTCGGAGCCCCATACCCTCTACTGCCACAACCCCACACTTGTATGTCCTCACCCGCGTCCCTAATGCACCTCTCCCCACTGAGACTCCCACACCTCCTGGTTGTCCCCTGCCAGAGTACTGTAGTGTCTTACCTGAAACACACCTCGGCAGTCCCATATTCCCACCGCAGGCATATCCCGGCACCTCCAACTGGCCCCAAGCCAGAGCCTCACACTCCCCTCAAAGGCATTGCATGTATCCAATTGCTCAAGCTTAACTCCAGCCTCAGAACATTTTAGTTAGAAGTAACACATTCTACATTAGTATAGTAAAAATATGAGATGATGGTGAAATGTCTCAGTCTCACTGAGGCTGGAATTAAGTTGTGTGTTCGAGCATGGTTTTGAGGAACTTGATGTGTTCGGTGTGTGGTTGCATGAGGAGTGTGAATACATCTGGTCAGTATGAACTAATCTGGTTGTTAATGGTGCATAAATTGGTGATTTTCTTGATTTCAATTATTTAGTTAATTGGAACTACACTTGAACAATCTTGACCATGATTTAATGAAGTTTTTTTGTGTGGATAGTAACTAGAACTCTAAATCAAAGAAAAAAATAGTCCTTTCTAGGTTCAGTTGGTGTGTGTATTATGAGATGTGGTACAGGAAAGCAAAGATAATGTTACGTAGCTTGGAGGGGGAGGGATCATGCTTACTCTGTTTGGAAAGCACCAAGCACACTGAAGAAGTTACTAGAAATAATTTGACTGAAATGATATTTCATGCATAGATCTATAATTATGTGTACTATCTGTTATAAAACTAGCTAATAGTACAGATGTGAAAATGAGTTTAGTAAAATATGAGAAATTATTATATTTGGTTCAAATACCTTGTTTTCAATAGAGGCTTATTAACTCCAGTAAATACTGTAGATGCTAATTTTAGAGAAAGCATAAAGCTTGAAAAAATACATTGGTTATATCAGTTTGGATTTAAATATTGTCCATCTATGTTGATTTTGTATCTTCATGCTGTTCATTAGCCAGACCTTTAAATTCCATATGTAGTCTAGAATCATAGTAGCCACATTGCACAATAGATACAGCATTTCCATTTTAAACACCCAATTTCTGTGTTACAGCTTCTCATCTTTCTGGCTAACATTTCTCTTGCTTGATCTCGGCCTACAAGCATCTTTTTGAGATAGTTTAATAAAAATCAAGAAGCTTTTGAGTTGTAAGAATCTGAATAAATAGTAATTTTCATCTGTTAAGAAATTTTTCAGAGCCCTTCCTCTGCTTGGTTAATTCAAAAGCAGGTATACTTTAAAGCGTCGCACTTAGCTTGTGCAAAGTCATGTATGAGGAATTATTTTGTTTTGTTTGTTTTTGTTTTGTTTCAAGAAATGTGTTTTTAAAAGAAGACAATACATTGTCAAAACCAACATACTGAGCATAAATTAATTACCATTTTTCATGGAGGGAAACATTAAGATCAAATTTCCTGAGTCAACTTTACGTTGTGTTACCCTACTCTTTTGTTATGATCTCTACTACAGTAAAAGCACACTAGATCATTCAGAGTTTTTACTGGGTTCCAGCCGATATTCATTAGTGAACACATGACAGTGTTATTGATAGAGGGGGACTATGTTCAAATAATTGAGAGAAGAAATTAATTTGTAGGTTGGTGGGTTGGGAGCATGCTCATTTACAGGAGGTCTTCAACCTGTGTGGAGTGTAAATTCTCATTCTTATGAAATTGTTTCCATAATAGGAACAATTAGAAAAAGAGAAGCAGCAGAATGAGGGAAGGTCTACCAGTATCAGTGATAAAATATTCGAAAAGAAGCGTAAGTTTTTTGTTTTTGTGGGTTCTTGTTTTTATTTTAGAGGGGTGATTCTTGGTAAATGAAGTTAATATAGTATTGTTTTAGGAAACATGATGGTGGGTGTTTAACTTAGTAACGAACTCTTGTTGTTTTGTCATGCTTTTCTTAAAAAAGGGTGATTTATAAAAAATGGTTTTGGTGTGTTACATAGCATAGTATTGATTTTCATTAATAAAATACATGTCCAATACCATGTTTTCTGCTAAGAAGGTAGTAGTATAATTGTCTGTCTGCCTTTTATTTCTAAGGTGCCACTATCATACTATTATAGTATTATTACTATTTCACCCAGCATCATACCAGAGTTATATATAATATTTTACATCTTTATGTAAAGTAAGGCTATTTATCAGAGTGCAGTATTTACGATAAACTTTGTTTTAGGTAGAGACAGTAAAACATCATCAACTTTGTCAAAAAGTATATCTCTTTCTGTTTCTGGAAGCTCTTCAAGTGCATCAACAAGTAAGAAACAACTCTTTAAAAATTTTCTAGGATACTTGTATCTCTCCTGTGTAAGTTTGAAAACAGACAAAGATACCATTGATTCCCCTGGGGCCAGCCTTTCACCTGTTGTGCACATAAGAAAGCATTGCAGTTAGAGAACACGTGGTCTTTTTACACTTAAATATTTTCTTGATTGTTGTTTAGTAGTTTATGATGGGTGATATAAATGAGATTTATTGCTATATTATCTTCCAGCTCCTTTAATTAGCTTAGACTGAGAAAAAGTAATGTAATGTAAATTCTTACTACTGATAAAAGACAAATTGCAATAATTTCTGCACTTTAAATGTATTTGCTGCTTATTTGTTTCAGGCAAAGAAGGGAAGAAATCTAAGTTGGTTCGAAGCCAGTCTTTCAGTACTCAAGCACTGCATCCAAAATATGGCAACATAGACAAGTGTTCTAAGTATGTTTTCTTGGAATGGATTCCACTCTTAAGGTCAAATTCTGGCTACCCCTTATAGAAATATATATGTATTCTCCAAAACATGGAGAATATACACCCCAAAATGTACTCCTGAATTCTAAGGTGTAACACCCTAAACCATCTTGTAGTTATGCAAAGCAGGACATAACCTGTCCCATCTCAGAACTCTGAATAACCTATGGGGTATATTATCCATTATCACCTAATACTGGTTTGTACCTATAGCATACCTGCTTTTGGCCAAATCACACCACTTTTCCTATGTTGTGCTCTCATTTGCAAAACACTTCAGGATATATTTTCCATCTGGCTATTTCCATCCAGGACAATGGCACAATGAATACTCTTTTTGCAGCAATTGTTATCCACCTTATGCAGACACCCTTATTCCTTTTATTGTGCCATACCCCTACATGGACAACATGCCAGACTTCTGTACAGATGTAGTAAATGCTTAAGGCACTAGGTCAGCAGTATTCTTTAGTGCATGCCTAACTTTAAGCACGAGTCAGTAGGACTGCTCATGTGCTTAATGTTAGGTGCGTGCCTAACAGTGGTGCAAGTACAGTAGTACAGTCCGGTACACCATACCAGTAAGATATTTATAGCTGGTGTGGCATACCGGAAACACACAGGAGTAGCCCACCCCCAGCCCTTCTATGCAGCTGCGTCTCCTGAGTCCTCCTGCCTGGGATCTATACAGCAGCCCCACCGGAGGACAGGACTGGGGGAGGGGGCGGGGCTGGGGCAGTACAGTAGCCACATCAGAGAAGCTGCTGGTGTGGGGCCGCTGGTGCGGTTCCCGGGAGAGCACTGAGCTTCAGGGCTATCCCGGGAACCGCAGTGGTGAAAGGAGCAGAACATGGGGCCACTGCGCGGCCCCACACTGACAGCTCCTCTGGCACAGCCTTACCATCTCCAGCCTTGCCCGTGCCCCCCAGCCCTGTCCTCTGGCGGGGCTGCTGCACAGACCCCAGGCAGGAGGACTCCGGAGACATGGCTGCGTAAAACCGCTGAGGGCAGTGTTCAGGGTGGTACAGCAGCCGCGCTGGAGGAGCTGTCAGCATGGGGCCCCAGGCGGCCCCATTTTCTTCTGCCTTTCACCACTGCGGCTCCGGAGAGCCCTGATTTCCCGAGAACCACAGCAGCGAAAGGAGCAGAATGTGGGGCTGCCGAGCAGCCCCATGCTGGCAGCTCCTCCAGCGCAGCTGTACTGCCCCCAGCCCTTCCATGCAGCTGCGTCTCCTGAGTCCTCCTGCCTGGGGTCTGTACAGAAAAAGTCTCCAGTGCAGCGGGAGGAGGACGGAGTCCCCCCCCCAGATAATGTGGGATGAACGTGGATCATGAGGAGGGGACGGTGAGAGCAAGGGGGCCCTGGGATGGGGGTGGGGAGGAGTCACATGGGGGGGCACATGAGGTGGTCACATGCCCCCCCCCCCTTGGTGTCCCTCCCATGAGTGCAGCATACTGGCAAGAAATGATTTCTACTTGCACCACTGATGCCTAAGTACCTTGTTAAATAATGGCCTAAATCAGCAGTTTCTTATAATTGGGAAGGGTGTGAATTTTTTGTATTTGGGTGAAAAAATACCATTTTAATACAAATCTGGACTTATAAATGGCAAACATTTGAAGACCCAGAAACACTGCTTGTGACTTACTTAGTTTAATGTGCAATAGGTAATTTATCACCTAATTATTTTTCTAGTAAAAGTTCTGCAACAGGATATACTTCTTCTATACCAGGAGTGGGAAAGGGTTCTATGCTACCATTTAGTGGTAAGTGTTGTTGTTGTTATATGTATCAAAGTAGCTCCTAAAGGCCCTGGAGAAGATCAGGGCTCCATTGTACTAGGTACTGTATCAACACCTACTAAAAGAGAGACTTTCTGCTTTAAAACAATAGGACTGTAATTGACAAAAGGAAAAGAGCAGGAGTGGAACATTGATAGCAACACCTGGTTACGTAAACTAGCCATCTGATAACTATCAGGTTGCAAGTCAAAAAAAAAATTGATAATCCCTACTGGCCACCTCCCTAGCCATTATCAGTTTGGTGTTCTGTTGTAGTCCCAAATGAGACTTCGGAAGAATTTGAAGTAAAATTTTATAGGGTCTTTACAAATTAATTCTGGAAGTGTGTTCCAGGCATAAAGGGCAGCATAAGATAAAGCGCAAAGTGACTGGTTAGAGAAGTAGACAAGCCAGTGATGGAGAGCTGCATAGTTGGTGGACTAGGGAAAACAAGAAATGATGGTTAACAAGGTTAATCCCAGGAAAGATTAGTTTTCTATTATTTGAAATATCTCTTTTTTATTTTAGATTGCATAGTTTCATTTGTTTAGTTTCCAGCTATGGAATGATCTTTAAAGATCATTACTACATTAAGTCTAAATTTCACTCTGGCTATGGACAAGTGGACAAGCATTAATTTGAGTCATATTGTGGTCAAACCAAAGATCTTTTAAAATAGTAGTTACAGATATTTCCAATGGCAAATGCTTATACAGTACAAAAGCTATACAATAAAAAATGGTTCACCTAAGTGTAGTTAACATTAGACTGTTTAAAAATGTCGATGGCACATAAGATTTGAGACATCTATATACTAAACCTGCTTCATTTTACTCTCTGAATATAGGTTTGCAGAACTCTTGCAGAAGGAATTCCAGAATTGCCAACCCCAAGCATTCAAAAATCATGAGTCAGACCATAAAAAAAAAATCATAAGAATTAAAAATGATAAATGTAGAGTTCTTTTTATTTGTCTTCTGGTGTTGGAAACTTTAGGTTAATGTTGTCAAGCTTTTCTCTGCAGCCACATTGGCTCTAAACTTCAATTTTTAATTCAAATATGAGATTATCAAGTAATAACATGATTCCAGCTGTTGGCTGCTTTTTAAAAAATCCAAATGGTGACACTTGAGATAAAATCCTCAGAGTTGGCAGCACTGGAATTCTGTCTAGGTAGAATTGCCTGTTGCAAATGTTATGTCAGATATAGCTAAGCCTGCTCCAATACCCCTTACTAGTCAAACAGGCATAAATCTGACTGATTTCCCTCTGATAGTCATTTTAATTGGACAGTTTAAAAATACCAAATAAAGATGGTTCATATTGACCCAAATGCTCTTCCTTGATTTGATCACCTTGTTCCTCAGAAGGCACCTGTGTTGCCCATTTTCACTGAGATCCTTTGAAATTTAATTAGAAGTAATAAGTTCTGACTTTTCCTCCATGCCCCTAGAGGAGCTTGACTCCATCCTGTCCAAAATGCTAATAAAATCATTTTGTTAAGCACCAATTCATTTAATAACCATTTTCAAATATGCTCTTCTGCGGTGTTCCTAGGTTCTGATTCCACTTTAGGATTTTTGCATGCAAAGACAATAAGAGGATGTGTTGCTTTTTCGAGGCTGGACTAAACAAAGACAGTGATCTTGCACTGCTACTCTATATCCTGAACATGGTCTAAACAAGAGGATTTCATTCTCCAAAACCGTTAATGCTGTACTTTTAGAATTTTTAATTTTTTTTATATACGTTTGTTGATTAGTGATTTGCAAGCATTTAGAGATGGGATCCTATGGAAAAGACAGCCTAGTACTCAGTAAATAGAGAAATATGTTTATATTTATGCATTGACCAATTCTTAATATACTTTTTTCATTTTTAGTTGCTTTTCCGTGTTGCACATTTTTCCAAAAACAATTTTTTTTAAGTAGTAGACACTTAGACATGCATTTGGACATCCCTGACTGGTGTTTTTAAAAATAGAAATTAGACCTCTAGATGGCATAAATTGTGCTTGCAATTATTTGCATTCACAAATTTTGTATGTAGAAAGGGAGACCCAGTTTTAAAAAGCTGCCTATAAGACATATATAATATCTGAGACATTTCATATATTAAAATTGATTCATTTTCTGTAGACCTTCTCAAAAAGTCTATAAATTATCAGCTATTTTTCAGTACTTCGTCACACAATTAACTTTTTAGTAAAAATCTTTAAATTAGCGAAGTTTTTTTGTAAACAGGACAATTTTATGCTGTTCACCTGTTCAGCCTACTGATAGATGTGTTGTCACTGTGTTTCATTCAGACTTGATTCCCTGTATAATTGTCTACTGCTTTCTTTCAGATGATTCATTCCGGACTCGTTCCACCAATATTAGTGGGAATGCTGTCTTTTCTTCCACTGCCCCCCTAGCAACTTCCTCCCGTAATACAGCTAACTCAGTTGACCAAAAGAACAATGGGACTAAAGACAGTCATTCACGAAAGATGAGCTTGTAAGTGATTGATTATAGTTATGAGCACCTTAAGGGAGCTATTTACAAATGGAACTCAGAACAGCCTGTAAAATTGCAGGGTTTATTTTTGTGTGTGTCCATATCTGTTGCATGCAATTTTCCATTCCCAGATTTGGGGTTCTCAAAAGCATTTTTAAGACTATATTTTGCCCCTTTGAACAAGTCTTTTCATACTGTTCCTTAAATGTGTCTTTCCAATGTGTCTATCTGTTTTTGGGAGTAGTGTGTTGATCAGTATTCCCTTGTATATTGGCTATGTGTAAATATGTGTTGCTAGTTCAGAGGTCTTCATTCGAGTTTACAAATACAAAATGACTTATCTAGTCATTTCGTTACCTGAAATTATAATGATCTTCTTAATTGGAAGTGGTATTATATGGTTCATACTTTTGTGTATGCATACAAAAAAACCCTTCATTGTGAAGCAGTTTTTGGATTGCTATATTTGACATATTTCTACAAATTCACAGAAATGAAAGAAAAGGAAGGCCAGCTAATAGTATATACCCTCTACTCCTCCATCCACAAGAACACACACTATCATTACCACAATTAGCACGCAACAAAAACTGACATTTATTCTGCCTCCTCTTCCAACACAACCAACTGCTACACCAAACGTTTACAATACTAGCTGTTAAGTTAAGCTTCTTAAATATGATCTGTGTGTGTAGCAACTCACCCTATCAGCTTCACAGTGAAGTGTTTTGTTTATTATAGGTGGAGCTAGCAGAAACACCTATTATTAAGGTTTTCTGACACTTCGCATTATAAAACCCTGATTTCAGTTTCTTACAACTTTGCTAGACTAATTGTTTGGCTTAAAATTTTCCATGCTAGCTGTGTGCCTCAGGCTGATTTTAATTTCAGCCAGAATAGTTCAGCTGTTTCAGAGAAAGAGATTAGAGGAAGATATATTGTTTTGTCCATGTTAAAAAATTCTGGCCACCTTTTTCTTTGACACCCTAATGCTCCTATGCGTTGGAGCAGGGGCTTGACATTGGACAAGGGGCATGGTCTTTGTGTCAGAGATGTGCCTTTTTCCTTGCCTGTGAAAATCTGCTCAAATTTGGCCAAGTTACAAGCCTTTGAAAAATTATAATTTGCACAAGCAACTAAATGTCTCAAAGATTCCATCCACATTTGGCATGCTCTAGCCCAAGACTGAGCAGAACATTTCCTTGCAGTTGCAGTTCTGGGGTGCTATGGGCCATGATAGGTCTGGGTATGGTCACCTGAGCTAAGAGCAAGTCTGCTGATGACCCATATGGGTATCAGCATGATGCCACATGATGAAATTTCTGTTTTTTCAGGGTTTTTTTTTTAAACCTAGGAAATTACAAAAACAAAACTATGTTCAAAACATTATTCAGGTTGCAGGTGAAGGACTGAAAAGATTAGGAAGTGACAGAATCAAGGTTGCTTGTCCCTGGGAGTAAATCAGGTTTGTGCAGTGAAGGAGGCTGTTTATAGGACCCTAACGTCATTTGTTGCACAAGCTGGAAGGTTTTATAAATAAGGCAGGGGGACTGCAGGAAGAGAAGGGAGTGGGTCTCACAGTTAAGGCACTGGAAAACTGTATTCTATCCCCGCCTCTGCCACAGAGTTCCTGTGTGATGCCAGGCAAGTCTCTTCAACCACACTTTTCACAGATAGACACTAATTACGTGTTCCTCATTTTCTGGGTGCCTGACTTGAGACTATTGGTATGTCTACACTGTAATTAATAACCCACGGCTCGCCTGTGCCAGCTGACTTAGGCTCACGAGGCTCTAGCTGCGGGGCTGTTTAATTGCAGTGTAGACATCTGGGCTCAGGCTGATGCCTGGGGTCTAGGACCCTGCGAGATGGGAAGGTCCTAGAGCTCAGGCCTGAGCCAGAATGTTTATGCTGCAATTAAACAGCCCCTCCCACAAGCCCGAGTCAGCTAGCACAGCCAGCTGTGGGTGTCTTATTGCAGTGTAGACATACCCTTTGGGGTCTGATTTGACGAAGTGCTGTGTACTCACTGCTGCAACTGAAATCAATGTTTTGAACATAGAAAGTGCTATGTAATGGTAAGTGCTCTGAAAAAATCAGGTCCTAGATGTCTCAACTTGGGCATCCAAAATTAGTGGATACTTTTTACCTTAATCTCTCTGCGCCCCATCTGTAAAATGAGGAAAACAATACTCTCTCCTCTCAAAGAGGGGTTGTGAAGATAAATCAGTTAATGTTTGTGAAGCATTCAGATATTATAGTGAAGAGTGCCATAGCAAATCTCATGAGGAAATTAATAGTTCAGTCTTCAGAGCAGGGTTTGAATAGTGTGCAGTAATGAAGGCATGAGGTCACACATTGGAAAAAATAGTATATGATCAAGTAATCAGATTTTCTCTCAATATATATACACAAGCATGCCCAACTTTTGAGTGGTTGACTTTGCAACATTAATAATGTTCTGGTCGCATAGTTTTTGTGTGTAATTACGTCTCTGTTTTTATGTTTGTGTATATATGTAACTGAAGGATCAAGGTCTCTATAGATTAAAGATAAAAATCACAACTGGGTATGCTTCTGTTTAATTTATTTTTCATTTTAAATTAACATGTTGTTTCGATCAATTATTATATAATTACCTATATTTAATTGTTTCACAAACCTCTCTGAGGCAAATGAATAGAAGTTCACTGGTAGCATGACCAAAAATATGAGTGAATCATTTTTATGATTTGTAAATGGAGCCACAATCTTCAAGGGACTTTCTAATATCCACAAGAGGTACTTGGGTGCAGAATTTTGCATTGGAATCTTTACATTAGCAAAGTTTATAAACTTATGTTGGAGCTCAGTTCCCTCTTGGGCCCACATCAGAGATGAACATAGAGAAAAATGATCCATCTCATTCTTGGAATAATTTATACATCTTAAATTAATCTAATTAAATCCTTATCCAGTTCTCACAGTAGTTAGTAGAAAGACACCCATTGACTATAGTGTGATTTGATTGGGCCCTTATGTAGTTTTCAGGCAGTAGAAATTACATGAGTTGAGAATTGTGCTAAAGATGCCTCCTTTTGTATCTATGATGTCTTAATCACTGAAGATATGAGGCTCTGAATTTAAGTATATTTTGGAGTGTGGAAGAATCCCAAAGAACATCAATTAAATGCTTCAGCCCACAAGAGACCTCTCTTAAGTCAATTTTCAGAGAAAAGCATGTGTAGATCTGATTGTTACTAGCGAATAGACAATATTAGATTATGAGTCATCCTAGAATAGATATTGACTTGAATCATAAATGTTAGGAATGGTATAAGAATCCAATCGTATACTATTATGATGATTAGTTTTATTGTTTTCATATGTGTATTCCCTCATTTTTGAAGATTTTATAAATTTTCTTTTAGCATAAGCATTTTCCTTACTTTATTATAACATGGTAACTGCTTCAAATACAGGAAAGAAAGTAAATATCTGTCTGTGCTCTATAGATGATTCAATAAAAATGTTGGCCTGACAGAGAGACAATTTAAGAAATCTGTTTTACTGTAGTACATGTGCATACAGATAATGAGAATTTTTCACTCAGTGGTTTAGAATCAGGCTCCTAAAGAGCAGGGGTGAAATCCTTGCCCATTGAAATCAATAGCAAAGCTCTCATTGATGTCAAGGGGGCCTGGATTTCACCAAAATCTCAGTAACCAGTTTTCAGGCCATAGATATTGGTGTATGAACCCACAATAATATTGGTTTGCATACATAACTTGATATAGCATCTATCATCCTGTTTAGTGGGTTGAGCACAAGGCTGGGAGTCAGGAGCTCCTGACTTCTGCCCTCTTTCTGCCACTAGGGCTTGGTCTACACTAAACCCCCAAATCGAACTAAGGTACGCAACTTCAGCTACGTGAATAACGTAGCTGAAGTTCGAAGTACCTTAGTTCGAACTTACCTCGGTCCACACGCGGCAGGCAGGCTCCCCCGTCGACTCCGCGGTACTCCTTTCGTCTAGCTGGAGTACTGCAGTTGACGGCGAGCACTTCCTGGTTCGACTTATCGCGTCCAGACAAGACGCGATAAGTCGAACCCAGAACTTCGATTCCCAGCCGCCGAACTAGCGGCTGGGTGTAGACATACCCTGACTTTCTGTATGGCCTTGAGCAGGTAACATAACTTTCTAATCAATGTTATCCTACTCCCATTTATAGTTAATGGCAGTATTAAAATCAATGGCAATCGGAGTTGGTTTGGGCCCTGTTTCCCCTCTTATAAAATGGGGTAAATGAATATTTTGATGTCTATATATTAGAATATCCTAAATATATCTTTGATAGAGAGAAATGCCTTTTGATATGATGGGGTACCAAGAACCAGTGTTTGCACAGAGCTCTGAAATTAAGTGTTGCTCTTCCAAAGGTCTCTATGATTTACATGTATTGATGAATTGAGCCTCACAACACTTTTATGAAGTTGGCAAGTAGTATTTTATAGATGGGTAAGCAAAGGAAATGATAAGTTGTGACTTGCCCAATTCACATGTTGAAATCAGTGGCAGAACCAGAAATAAAACCCAGGAGACCTTTAACCACTAGCTATATCATTCCCTAGGTGTGTTACAAATTTTACCAACCTAACTTAAGCGTTCTGGAGCAGACTTACTTAAAAAGTACCCCCTCACTATGAAATATATCCTAAATTATGAGTGAATTGACTTTTTTTTTTGTAACGTGTGTTTCCAAGTAGCTCCTGCTTATCAGATATGCGTCATATAATGGCACTTTAGTATGAAGATATTACGGAATGCTTGAATATATCAACAATAATTTTTACATATGTTTCTTCTTTTGTATAAAGAAAAAACAGAAAATCAAACTCTTAGATCATCTGACAGAAAAGGAAGCACACCAAAGACTGCTGGAGGCAAAGTGATTTTGTGATAACAAAGGTTGGAGCTACAGCTGGGGAATCTGATGACTGGACAGGAGAGACTTAGTGCATCTTGCAATGTTAAAACCTATCTTTTAAGCAAATTCCTAAGTTGTAAAATAACTCCATATAAATAATGTAATGGTTGCAGAATTCCAATGTTGTAGTGAAGTGTTAATGAAATGTAACTTTAGCTATGTGCTTTAACTGCTGCAGCTAAAGAGATAAGGTTTTTGTTCTTCAATTATGCCTTTGTAGTTCAGATTCTTGGATTTAGGATGCAAGTGTCCTATTTAAATGTACTTATTTAGGGTTTTAGCAGTTCCTAACATCCATTTGTTATGGAAGAAAAAAATAGCTGAAATTGTTCTGTATATGGGATTAACTGAGAAATTAATTTCACCTTTTAAAGACTCTTCAAACTCAATTTAAACGAAAATCCAGAAGTACCACTAAGAAGCTGTTTTGAAGCATAAACTGAAATAAGATTGTGCTGTGAATTGGGATGTGGTATCACTACAAGTACTAACTCAAGTTTATACAAATCCTTTACAAGTTTTCCAAAAATGTTAAGAGCAAATACCTCCAAACAATATCAGAATTATTTCTTTTGTTTCATAGGACAATTTTGTTGTATAAATACATTGTTTAATTTTTAGTATTTCAGATTGTATTTTCTCTTTACCTAATAATTTTAAAATGATGAATCTAGTTTTTAATTAACTGTTATTCCAAGCTATCATGCTTTAGCTTTGTCAACATTTGTTTGTATTAATGTTTCTATCAAAATTTGCCTGTGAAAAACATGCAGTTCTATCTAAAAAGTTCTATTTATGCCAATACTTGAGAGATATTGTATGAAGCTATTGTCAGCTTCTCTATTTCAAAATGCAATCAGCATAACTATATTGATATCAGAAAATATCTGTTTTTTAAATCTATTGGTGTATGATAAAGATGATCTAATTTGTGAATGCATGTGTGTGTGGTTAGTTTTTACCATGTGAAATAATGAATGATTAATTTACTCAAAATAAAACTTAGGATAATGCAGTACTTGCATGTTTCTGGAAAAAAGAGTTATTTTTTGCAATGTTTATTTTATAATTGAAGAGAAATAAAAGCATTTAACGATAGAAGTTATTTATTTTAAATGACACTGAAGCCAGTTTTATTGCTCTACTGTGAAGATGTGCATTAGCAGCTTGCAATGTGTTGTCGTGTAATGTCTAGATTTATTAGCTCCTCATAGTATATTTGAATTTTGGTGAGCCTAGTCACGTTTTTTTTTTTTTTTTTAAATTCACTGGCATTGTTTGGACTCTGTGGACATAAAGTATGGTGAGGCGTCAGCTGGAGTCCTGTGTCCAGTTGTGGGCACCAAACTTTAGGAAAGATGTGGACAAACTGGAGAGAGTCCAGAGGAGAGCAACAAAAACAATAAAAGGTTTAGAAAACCTGACCTGTGAGGAAAGGTTAAAAAAAGTGGACATATTTAGTCTTGAGAAAAGAAGACTGAGGGGGCACCTGATGTGAACTCAAATATGTTAAGGGCTGTTATAAAGAGGACTGTGATAATTGTTCTCCATGTCCATTGAAGTAGGACAGGAAGCAATGGGTTTAATCTGCAGCAAGGGAGATTTAGTTAGAGATTAGGAAAACTTTCTAACTATAAGGGTAGTTAGGCACCGGAATCGGTTTCCAAGTGAGGTTGTGGAATCCCCATCACTGGAGATTTTAAGAACATGTTGGACAAACACATGTTAGGGATGGTCCAGATTTACTTGGTTCTGTCCCAGTGCACAGGGCTGGACTTGATGACTTGTTGAGGTCCATTCCAGCCCTACATTTCTTTGACTTTGATTGGTTCAAGTCTGCAGTATTTGTTCTGATGCCTGAGTTAGACTCTTGTAAATTGCATATTCTTTTTGAAAAGTCTGTTCTGAGTTTTCCACTCTGATCAACATTGTAGTAGTGGTAACAACAACACAAACTTCACAAAGCAATATCAGGAGATCAGGCCGGCTTTAGGCCGATTCCCCCGAATTGGGCCCTGTGCCTGCGCCTAAGAGGGCCCCGTGCCCTAAAGAAGAGTGCCTAACTTAGGCGCCTTTTTAATTTTTACTCACCTGGCGGCGGTCTGGGTCTTTGACGGCGGGTCCTTCACTCACTCCGGGTCTTCGGCGGCATTTCGGCAGCAGGAAGACCCAGACCGCCGCCGGGTATTCGAATCAGGCCCCGCACTTCCTAAAGCAGGCCCTGCAGGAGATGGTTGAGCCATGATTATTATGTGGCTTTCCATGACTACTGGCTATGTTCTTCCCTCTCTCCTTTCGTCGACATTGCTGGCTCTTTGGCAGGAAGATAGTGTTTTCCCTCTATGTCTCTCCCCTTCACCATCCCCTCTTCCTGGCCTTGTGTATCGACCTGTCTGTGTCTGCCTGCCTGTCTGTGGATGAATCTGTCTGTTTACATCTGTGTAGGTACTTTTATGGCTCCCATCATCACAGTAGCTGAGTAATCTTGGAAACGCCTCAGCTGTATTTCGGGCAGCTCTCCGGAAGACCACATGAAGAAGAAGAAGAAGAGTTCCACTTGGATCTGTTAACTTCATGAGAGCTCTATGAAGCAATCTAAAGAGCCACATGTGGCTCTACACACACACAAGTAGAGTGTAATAATATAATTAAAATGTACTAGTTGAAGGCGAGATACTGCTGTCCTTTCTTCCTTGACTAGTCCCATTGAAATCACTGGGCTTCTTGTTTTGCATTGAGCCCTCAGAAATACACATTTTAAAATGTTTTTTCCTTTCACTATTTCAGTGCCTCTAGTCTGTGAATGGAGTTATTTTCCCTTACTGAAGCTTGCTGTCTCTTACTAAAGGCAGCAATCTACCTTGTTTAGTAGTTATGTAGAAAACTTTTAGTTAATCAATTTATAATGTGCACATTACCATGGTATCTAGGTGATACAATATGGCAATGTACTTCAGCAGGGACTCAGTTTTGGTGGTGCAAAATAAAACTCAGAGTCAGCTTTCCCAGCTGTTGTTGAAGTTATCTTTTGGAAATATTTTATCATTTGTAAAAAGGCCAGTTTAAATGTGCTTTTATTAGACTACGTACGTGTGCCCTGAGAAGCTAAGATGCATTTGATAAAACTGAATAAGCTCACTGAACTGAAAACCCTGATGTGACCTTAATTATAGGCTTGCTATTTCTCCACAATCAGAAGTAAATAAAATTCTCAAGAACAGTTGCCTATAGAGCCCATGCTTAAAATTTGACTCTGCTCCCAGTGATGTAAATGGCAAAATTTCCACTGATGACAGTGGGAGCAGGCCCTTAATTCTTCTCATTGCAGTAGAGAATATTGTTAGAAAGTAGGCCAAACTGCAGTGTTTGGATGTGAACTTTCTAAATGTTTTGGGATGTTTGGATCCAAGGTTTCCGTTCAGGCTTATCTCTAAATAAAATATATCTGAATTCTATCATTAAAATGTTGAATTTGGGACTTTCAGGTTTGTGCTTTTGAGACTTTTAATGATGGTAGCTCTACAAGACGTTATTTTGGAGTTGATAGTATAGCCTATTGGACCATAAGTAAATATTGTCAGCATTTTTAAAATACACTTTACATTTTTTGTTTACATTTTGATGATTTTTCTGTAAGAAACTATTTTTTCTGTGAATGTGAAAAGTGCAAAATGGTGGCTCTGTTATACAATGGGGAATTAAACACAAAATTAAACAGAAATTAGCATCTTTTAACTCAAACATTTTATTGAATTTGCACATATACAGAAATATCTAGTTTAGCTCACAGAGTGAAATATTTGAACTGATTCTTATAGTATACAATCGGTAATCTTAAGCCTACTGTTAGATGGCTGTCGGAAGGAGTAGTTTAGGAAATATATAAAATAACATGAAGCTTTTGAACAAGTCTCTATTTTGTCACAATTATTGCCTCAACTAGATAATCTTGCCGCTTGGGCATTAACAAAAATAATTTAGTAGGACATGCTGATGATTTGAGATGTGAAATGAATCTGTTTTCATACCTAGCAAGTTTTCAGTTCTAACTAATGCAATGTAATAGTTTCAAGAAAATAAAAATAAAACTTGGAATATACTGGAGATAGACTAGAAACTATTGTCTTCATTTACAGTTCTGTAGGATTAACCACTCTGCCCATGAACAGCAATGTTTTGAAAGTTTCTTCGTAAATCATAAAGAGGAATGGCTGATTCACTTTAATGATAGGAGGCATTGAGTATGCAGTAATTTCTGACCCACTAACAGCTGCTGCTTCAGTTCCTTTCTCATCCACTTCAATTACTGCTCTTTGGATAATCTAATAACGCAAAGAGAACAATATTATAAACACCAAAAATGAGACTCCTTATGTGTAGAACATCGAAGTTCCAAACACCTAATATGTGGCAGGCCTCTGCCATACAGGCCCAGGGATTGAGGGTCACAGTGAGGTTCTGATCTTGCAGTTGATGGCTGCACTCACACAGAGCCCCATTGGCTCCACTGTGACTGCACAGCTGCCGTAGTCCATCTGAACGCTACCAGTTGCAGGATCAGAGCCTAAGAAGCTTCCTGGATCCATTTCTAGAAACAATTATACAATTTCTGTATGCATAATTTGGCAGGGTAACTTTCTTATAAAAAAAAATGAAGGCTGAACATTTGATCTTCAAGCCACTTTTCCTAGTCACTCTTTCCCATAACCCAAATCCATGCATAGCCCAGGTTGGCCAGACCACAGAATCTGTTTTACAATCTTCAGATTTAACTAACAGAATGTATAGAATGAGCCTTCAGTTCCTACTCCTGCTGACCCTACATTCTACGTTTCATGATTAAATACCGAGGCAAATGTCTATTAGTGGTTCCGGTTGTTTGTTTCTTTAATTAGCTTGTTTCTGATTAAGTTTAGTTAGTCACAAACATTGAAAGGCTTTACTTGGTTAAATATTGTGCATTCTGAAAGTGTTTATAAAATCATATAAACATAGGACCCGAAGGGAGATCAAAAGTCATCAAGAAGTCATTTAATGCATTCCTCCATGCTGAAGCACAATTAAGTATACCTAGACCATCCCTGACAGGTATTTGCCTAACCTGTTCTCAAAAACCGCCAATGACAGAGATTCCACAACTTCCCTTTTTAAGCTGTTTCAGTCCTTAACTATCCTTCTAGTTAGCAAGTTTTTCCTAATATTGAATCTAAATCTCCCTTTGTGTAATTGCACCTGTCTTGTTTTATTGCTATATGTTTATAATCTTGAGAAGATTTCCTTGAAGCAAGCAGTAGCACAGAACTAATGAGTACAGACATACAAAACAATCCTGTGAGGTGTTTGCAAGCCCTCAACTCCCACCAAACTCACTGGGAATTAAGGTCACTCAATACGTTGCAGGATCTGACCCTTTCCCCTTTATTTCTGTAGTGTATAGATTCATAGATTCATAGATTCATAGATTCTAGGACTGGAAGGGACCTCGAGAGGTCATCGAGTCCAGTCCCCTGCCCGCATGGCAGGACCAAATACTGTCTAGACCATCCCTGATAGACATTTATCTAACCTACTCTTAAATATCTCCAGAGACGGAGATTCCACAACCTCCCTAGGCAATTTATTCCAGTGTTTAACCACCCTGACAGTTAGGAACTTTTTCCTAATGTCCAACCTAGACCTCCCTTGCTGCAGTTTAAGCCCATTGCTTCTTGTTCTATCCTCAGAGGCTAAGGTGAACAAGTTTTCTCCCTCCTCCTTATGACACCCTTTTAGATACCTGAAAACTGCTATCATGTCCCCTCTCAGTCTTCTCTTTTCCAAACTAAACAAACCCAATTCTTTCAGCCTTCCTTCATAGGTCATGTTCTCAAGACCTTTAATCATTCTTGTTGCTCTTCTCTGGACCCTTTCCAATTTCTCCACATCTTTCTTGAAATGCGGTGCCCAGAACTGGACACAATACTCCAGCTGAGGCCTAACCAGAGCAGAGTAGAGCGGAAGAATGACTTGTCGTGTCTTGCTCACAACACACCTGTTAATACATCCCAGAATCACGTTTGCTTTTTTTGCAACAGCATCACACTGTTGACTCATATTTAGCTTGTGGTCCACTATAACCCCTAGATCCCTTTCTGCCGTACTCCTTCCTAGACAGTCTCTTCCCATTCTGTATGTGTGAAACTGATTTTTTCTTCCTAAGTGGAGCACTTTGCATTTGTCTTTGTTAAACTTCATCCTGTTTAACTCAGACCATTTCTCCAATTTGTCTAGATCATTTTGAATTATGACCCTGTCCTCCAAAGCAGTTGCAATCCCTCCCAGTTTGGTATCATCCGCAAACTTAATAATCGTACTTTCTATACCAATATCTAAGTCGTTAATGAAGATATTGAACAGAGCCGGTCCCAAAACAGACCCCTGCGGAACCCCACTCGTTATGCCTTTCCAGCAGGATTGGGAACCATTAATAACAACTCTCTGAGTACGGTTATCCAGCCAGTTATGCACCCACCTTATAGTAGCCCCATCTAAATTGTATTTGCCTAGTTTGTCGATAAGAATATCATGCGAGACCGTATCAAATGCCTTACTAAAGTCTAGGTATACCACATCCACAGCTTCTCCCTTATCCACAAGACTCGTTATCCTATCGAAGAAAGCTATCAGATTGGTTTGACATGATTTGTTCTTTACAAATCCATGCTGGCTGTTCCCTATCACCTTACCACCTTCCAAGTGTTTGCAGATGATTTCCTTAATTACTTGCTCCATTATCTTCCCTGGCACAGAAGTTAAACTAACTGGTCTGTAGTTTCCTGGGTTGTTTTTATTTCCCTTTTTATAGATGGGCACTATATTTGCCCTTTTCCAGTCTTCTGGAATCTCTCCCGTCTCCCATGATTTTCCAAAGATAATAGCTAGAGGCTCAGATACCTCCTCTATTAGCTCCTTGAGTATTCTAGGATGCATTTCATCAGGCCCTGGTGACTTGCAGGCATCTAACTTTTCTAAGTGATTTAGTGATTTATGCATCTAGCTATTTCCTCAGTTCTTAAGCCTATGTCTGAAAGCTTCATGGTTAGTTTATGGTTTAGGACATAAAGACAATTGAAGGTGTTAACATCACCAATGCCAAACTCTGATGACTCTGTTCAAGTCCTAAATCTGTTTCTGAACTAATGTAACTCTCACATGGTAACATTTAGTAATGCTTCAATGGCCCTATGCCAGCTGGTGTATTAATTGCTTTTAAAATCAGTTAACAGATGCTATTAAAATTAGTTTTATAATAAAATTAATAGCTAATTAATTCTGGATTATACAATTTTTCCTGGTATCTGCGCAAGGGGAAGAGTATGCTGCAGATTCTCAACCTGATTTACACACATTAAATGGTGTAATAGCCCATAAACTAACCATCTGCTATTTTACCTTCTGTATTTTTACTCTTGGGATATGAAATAACCTTTCTGATTAAGGTCAGCTTACAAAGCTATCATAGTTTAAATACTTTTACATTTATATATTTGGTGAGGCAACTACTAAGCTCTTTAAAAGGGTGCAATCTATGAAAACCACAGTGGTCCATTTGGTATGGAATAGGGTAGGGCCATGTTCATGTTTTGTCCTCTTTGGCATGTCTCTTACTGCTGGATGGTGCTGGATTGTGGTGGTTCTCTGCACAGGCGTACAGAAGAGGTGGGGAAAGTCTCTGAACTAGAGCTGGGCAAATAATGGACTTGTCAGTTTGCTAGCAATTCCAAAAAATAAAAATGAAAAAACCTATTTTGGATCAACTTGAGAATGAAAATTTGGTGAAGCACAAAGCCAAAAATAATTTTGTTTTGGGTCTCAACAGCCCTTTTTTCAATTTTCACCATTTTTTAAAGTTTCTGATTCTTAAGTACCATTACAGGAAATTTTGAAACTAAAAATTGTTTTGAACTGAAAAACATAAACACGTCCTTTTGAAAATGATGTAGCAAACTGTTCTGATATTTTTCTGATTTTTTTTAACTAGAACAATTTGGTGGAATTGACACAAATTTGTGAAAAGTTTTAGTGTCACCAAATCTGTACATTTTGCTGAAAAAATGTTTCATGTAAAAGATGATGCCCAGCTGTACTCCAAACTTCCCTCTCCCACTGCTTCCCCCTGCAGATTTGTGCAAGAGAAGCCAAAATGTGGCTCTTAATGGACTGAGAGTAAGGAGTCCTGGGTTCTATTCCTGGCTCTGTTCTGAGACCTTCAGCAAGTCACCTGATCTTTTTTAAGCTCTTTGAGGCAGGAACTGTTTCTCACAATGTATTTGTACAATACCGAACACAACCAGGTCCTGATCTTGACTGGGCCCTCTAGGCACTAATATAATACAAAAAATAAATAACAAGAAGCAGCTTATAAGTCTTACCTTTGATACTTTTACAAATCTTTGATCTGTAAGTTGACTCAGGTCTGCGTTCATTGTGAACAGCTTTTGAATTCCCAGAGCAGGAAGCAGTTCATGCATCTGGTATTTCTGGTCTAATTTGAACTTTGGAAAGAAAATGTCCATTTTTCTGTAACAAACATAAATACTGGTAATATAGTGAAAAAACTGACAAAGTCCTAATTTTGGAACAAGAAAAATGTCCTTATCACAGGCTTGATTTTTCTCCATGAATTTTGCTTGTCTCATTATCCTAGAATATACTTAGTAATTATTATTAGAAGGGTCATTCAGTAATATTTTGCACTTCATTAACCTTTCATCAGAGGATCTAAAAGTGCCCTATAAAAAGTAGTGAAACTTCCTCACTTGTATGATGCAGAGCTGGTGTAGCCATATTGCTCCCAGGATACGAGAGACACAGGGTGGTTAAGGTAATATCTTTTATCGGACCGACTTCTGTCGGTGGGAGAGACAAGCTTTCGAGATACACGGAGCTCTTCTTTTGGCCTCAAGCTCTTGGAGGTAAACATGGGACTCAAACTGACCTTTTCAGGGGGAGAGAAGTTCAGTTTGAGTCCCATGTTTGCCTCCAAGTGCTTGATACCCGAAGAAGAGCTCTGTGAAGCTCTCAAAAGCTTGTCTCTCTCACCAACAGGAGTTGGTCCAGTAAAAGATATTACCTCACCCACCTTGTCTCTCACTTGTATGAGGCAGACAAGCGATATGTAATGGTCACTTCAACCAATACTGAAATGCAACCAGCTCTGGGATCGAATTCAGCAGTGCACAACATGCTACACAACAGTTTAGGGCAGGAAGTGAAGAATAGTTGAAATGTAGGGGAATCTAGGTAGGCAGAATGTAAATTGCTGCATAACAACTTGGAAAAGACAGCAGGGCTAATGCTTTCTCTCTTATGAAAAATGTCAGGGCCACAAGGGGTCAGAACCTCTAGTTTCCTGCAGCACAGTATCCCCACTTCTATGATGAGGCATTTGATTAACTCAATCCTGAACCAGGAGAAAGAGTGTCACCTACTGAATCATATTTCATGTGAAGAGATTAATTTATTTTACATTCTTATAGCTCAACCTATTTAATATATCTGTATTTATGCTTCATTGCCCAAATATGAAATCCCTTCATGAGTAAGCTGCACACACTGGTTAGCCATGCTATTTTGGCTGGAAGTGCCAAACTGAAGACCACAGTTAGGGCCTGATGTTTGGGCTTGGAAAGGCTGGACTGTGCTCTGTGAGACGTACATTTCTTAGTGGGATAGAGGAGATGTATCAGTCTTAAATGAAGGCTTCAAGTGAGAGCCCTACACCACTTTTATGTACAAAGGTTCTGTTTTGTGGGATTTGGAAGGACCTCGCCTCTGTGAGGATGCCACTCCACAGAGAAACCAGCACATAAGTGGGTTTCTTTTACCTCAGTAAATATGAAATATGTTAGTATCGTCAGGATGTCAGTGTGAAGCTATACCTGGTCTTCATGTTTCTAAGCCACGATTCCACAAGCTCTGCTGTTATGTGGTCTTCAAGTGAAGCGTAATCTCCCTCCTTTTCCGGCATGGCAATAAGCATGTGTGCACTCCCTCTGTAGGGAAGTTTTAGCACAATGCATCTTAAGTTCTTATCCGAAGTTGAGGCAACCTTGTCTGATTTAAACATCATGGGCACCTGTACGTTCCTATACTTGTCTATATGGAAAGTCTCCAGTTCTGTGAACCTTGTATTAAATGGGTGCAGCCATTTGCCTTAGAAAAGAAAGAAAGAAAATAATTATTCATACTCATACTTTTTCATGGTAACAGTTCTGAAGTTCTTAAAATATTATCCAATTGTATCCATTGCTATACGGTCATGTAGGATTTTGGGCCCTTTGTGCATAGGATGGCTGGATGACAACTATGCTATCTTTAGCCTACATACTTCAAAACTTTTTACAGCAAAGGAGGGCAAAACCACACAAAATAAACAGACCTAGGCTCAGGAGGGATGGAGGGGAAGGAACATGATCAACATATATTTTCTCCATTGTCCCTTTGTCCAGGTGGTCAATTACCCCCAGGCTCCAAACTAATGAATATTCCTTTATTTTACTGAATACCATATAATCATCCATTTTTTGCAGAAATGCTACTTGACTCTGCCACCTCCACTAGAAGTCCGTTACGCCTATTCAATACTCTCTTTTTAAAGTGATACCTCCATACATTCTCATTCATGGAGCATCAACAGTGGGCTGCCTCCCTTGTGAGTGCTATGGCCGGACACCATATATATTGATGATACTAAGGCCTGCATTTCCTTTCTACCATTTCCTTTCCATTTCTTTCCTATCTCAATTTCTGGCAGAGAAAGGGATCTGGATGAAATCCAGCTGGGTTGGATTCAGTCAAAATAAGACACAAGTGGTGCTTGTTGATAAAAGATGGTTGGTTGTTGATGGGGAATTGGCAGAAGCGATGAAGGCATCTGCAGGCTTATTTTTTAGAGGCTGTCAATCTAAGTCTTATTTGGATTCATCTCTACTCACAGCTTCCGAATGAGAAGTGGTGGCCAAAAACACCTTCTTTCACCTTTATACTTGACAAAATCTTTTCTTTTCAAAATGCAGAGCTTGTCATGATTATGGGCAACAGGGGATGGATCACTTGATGATTACCTGTTCTGTTCATTCCTGGGGCACCTGGCATTGGCCACTTTGGAAGACAGGATACCGGGCTAACTGGACCTTATGGTATGGCCATTCTTTTATTCTTTTATTCTTATGTTCATACTTTTGTCACCTCAAGGCTAGACTACTACACCATTCTCTACCTGGGATTAGCCTTGTTGTCCATGTGGAAGCGGAGGCTGCCGTAAACAGTACTTGTCTTATAGATATATTATACCTATGTGCCATGCTCTGCACTGGTTAATTCACTTAAAGAATTTAATTCATGGTGCTGGTTGCTATCTGCTGAAGCCTAAATTGTCCAGCATGCTGTTCTTAGACATGGTCTCTGCCAACAAATCCATACGAACTCACAGGAGCTTCTGACAAACTCTCCCTCATGGGCATTCATCCCTGAATTTGCTACTGCTAGAAAGCAGTCAAAGCCGGACCTTGCCATTTTTGGAGTCTGCTGTAAATCATAGCACTTTTTCAGGCTTTCTCGCCACTGCATTTCTTTTAGTAACAGGTTGTCTTCTAACCATCTTTTCCCAAAACTCAGTGTTCCAGTGTGGTTACTTTGTCTAGGTTTTTTAATATCTCACTCATTAGTAAATTATCAGGGTACCTCTACTCACATGTAAGTCTAGCCAATCCATTTATTATCTCTGTGTCTTGGGTGGGCTTCATTACATCTTAACTAACATTCTTCTTCAAATAAAGGAAACAGAATTACACACCAGATTCAGACTACGTCCCAGTGAGTGTTACTAAGCTGTCAGTACAATAACATTGAACTCTTGGGGAATCTCCTTTTAGCCTATTTTACTGCTGCTGCTCAGCTGTTCCCCCATCTCAAGGAAAATATGCCTTGCTCTGAGCTATTGTGAGATGAGCCCCCATACCAGACAGCAGAAATTTCTGAACTTCCACCATGGAGCATTCTGCTTGGTCCTCTTTGTTTTGTTTTACTTTTAAGTTTGCATCTGTTTTCTTTCTTCAGAAGGAGAGAACTCTCTGTATGATGCTGTCCTCGAGAGAGAGAGTGTACACTGAGCCAGAGGCTTTTCATTCACTCTCATGATCCTGGGACCACTAAGTACAGCACTTATCCCCAGGTACAAGTCAGAGTTAAATAGTTTTTCAGGACTCAAAGTGGCTGAAACTACTGCTGCGGATTGGGACAGCATAGAGACATTATCCTGGCCACACCTCCTTTTCTCTGTCTATGTCACTGAAAACAGCACCCGATCCAAGGCCCAACTAAATCCAGAAACCTCCCCTTGACATTGTCCCAACTGGCTATTTATATGTCAAGGAGGAAGGAAACCACACTGTGGGGCCATTTTCCTTCCCTCACTTGAGCATGCACCTAGGTAGTGGTTTCCCTTGATCTCTTCTTGGAGCAGTGGGCATAGTCTGGGGTTCTCTGCTCCCCCTTTGCCCTACTCCTGTCCCTGCACTCTTGTCTTTTGTCCTGATCAATTGACCCAACTTTTTGTGCCACCCTTCCCCTCTGATTGAGGGGAGTGGACTATCACTATTTTTGCTGCGTGGGGCCTCCTTTGAAAAATCTGGTCCTTCTCAACTAGAATTCAGAGACTACTGACTGCAGGGGGAGGGACACAGGAACTTCTACACCAGGTGTCCATCAGCAGAGAATTCCCCTGTGTGGTGGAGATGCATTAGATAATTGCTGTGTGCTCCTTGACCTAGCCAAGGATCTAACCCCTTGTTTCTTCTAGTTCTGCTATTTAACTGGAAACTCGTCCTTCCTCTTCTCTCATGCATATTCTGGGCACCAGGGACAATCTTGGATTATTTTAGTTTTTGCAAGTAGTACAATGTCTTGAATTGGAAACTTTTAATGTATACCCTGCCCTTCTCTGCTCATTCAAAGGACCTGGGGGAGCATTATTGGGGAAAACACTACAATAAAATGCACCCTTATAAATGGGATTACTGGGCGAGGTTGAGGCATTTTAACGTGAGAGGTGATATTTCGGTGTGCCTTGGAATTCTGGAGAGGTTGAGGTTACTGCTCCAGATCTGACCCAGCTTTACAGTGACCAAAGTTTATCGTGTGATAGCTCTGCATACCCATGACCTGCAGAGTCCTCACCGTCATAATGCTTCCCATAGGAGTTTCATCCCTAAGAGGACTGGATGGCTTCAGGGACCTGAAGGTGGATTGAAAAATCACTGGTTGCTCCAGGGGAAACTCCAGCCAGGGCCTCTGGGCCCAGGCTGGCCTCCTTTGGCTAAGTGAAACTGAAAGAAAAGAGCTGAACTCCTGTCCTGGGAGAGCTAATTTGCTGTGTAATCAGGGAGCCTTGTTGTGTGACAGGCAGTTTGCTCCCTTCTCGTTAGGGGGGATAGGAAGTCTCTGCAGAGTCTGCTTCTCCACAGCCTAGTTGGGGCTGCTACATGGCCCTAGCCAATAAACTTTGGCATGCTGTGCTTATTTTTCCTAGTTTGATTGCACCTCTCTTGCCAAGCTAAGGGCCTTCCAGATTCTGATAACTTCTTTCTGTTGCACCAGATCAATATGTGGACGGTCCTCTCATGGGTTAGGTGTGGTTCTTTTCCCTGATCAAAGAGACTCTTGTATGAAATGGGGAAACTCTGTGTTGCCTTGACCAATGCACTCTATGAGAAATGAATTGGTGCCCTCAGCCCAGTGTCTAGAGTACATATGCCCATATTACAGCTATCATTACAATGGGCACCGCAATAATGGCTCTGATTGGCAGGGAGCCCAGGGAGATTGAACAACCTTCTCGGCCCTCAAGATGGACCCTTCAGAGAAGGGTTAAGACAAGTTAATATGGTACTGAGGGGAAGTTTTCACTGCCTCTGTGTTCTAGCTGTTCTGAGAATGGAGGTCTGCAGCATTCAAGGCCCTTTTCAGTACCACTAAAATCATTTACGGTTTAAAAAAATTAATTAAAAAAAGGAAATCTAATGGGGGACAATGGGGAAATACTGTATCTTTGAAAATGCTTTTCCCCAAAGGAGAAGCCCCCAGCCACAATCATTGTATTTGAATTACTAACTCAGTTATAATGAGTATATGACATATGTACAGATCCAGTTTGCAGTGAACTCAGTAGCATTGACAGGTTTACTTGACTTGCCTGATGCACAAACGTTCTGCACCATATTTTGAGCTCAGTTGCAAATCTAGAGTAGCAACATTGATCCCCCCAACCTGAAGCAAATACTCACCAGCAACTACACACCACACCACAGAAACACCAACCCAGGAACCAATCCCTGTAGCAAACCTCGTTGCCTACTCTGTCCCCATATCTACTCTGGCGACACCATCAGAGGACCCAACCATATCAGCCACACCATCAAGGGCTCATTCACCTGCACATCCACTAACGTTATATATGCCATCATGTGCCAGCAATGCCCCTCTGCAATGTAGATTGGCCAAACCGAACAGTCGCTCCGCAAAAGAATAAATGGACACAAATCGGACATCAGGAATGGTAACATACATAAGCCAGTAAGTGAACACTTCAATCTCCCTGGTCATTCTATTACAGATTTAAAAGTCACTATCATTGAACAAAAAAACTTCAGAAACAGACTTCAAAGAGAAACAGCAGAACCAAAATTCATTTGCAAATTTAACACCATTAATCTGGGCTTGAATAGGGACTGGGAGTGGCTGGCTCATTACAGAAGCAGCTTTTCCTCTCCTGGAATTGACACCTCCTCATCTATTATTGGGAGTGGACTACATCCACCCTGATTGAATTGGCCCTGTCAACACTGGTTCTCCACTTGCGAAGTAACTCCCTGCTCTCCATGTGTCAATATATAATGCCTGCATCTGTAACTTTCACTCTATGCATCTGAAGAAGTGAGGTTTTTACCCACGAAAGCTTATGCCCAAATAAATCTGTTAGTCTTTAAGGTGCCACCAGACTCCTTGTTGTTTTTGTAGATACAGACTAACACGGCTACCCCCTGATACTTAACATTGATCCCAGTGGAGTTTTTCTGGAGCTACACTAAAGTAACTGAGAACAGAGTCTTGCCTGTTGTCTTTTTATAAATGATGATCTTACAGTATAAAATCAATAGTTACCTTTAAAGAGAATGTAATCCACGAGAACCAGTTTAGCATGCTGGTCAAGTTCTTCAAAAAGCTTTGGGATTTTTCCTTTGGTCTTCTTGTTAATATTCTGATTTATGACATTTTTTGCTTGGGTGGAGTTGTGAAAATCCACACTTAAGAATTCCATATCAAAGTACTGCTTAGATAGATTAAGGAAAGGCTCCTTGAGTCTGAAATTGTTTTGAATAAAAGAAAAACTACCTCTCTGCAGAACAAGCTCTTCATTCTCTGTGATGTTATCTTTCAATTGTTTAAACAAAGCTGGCAACTGATGAAAATTCTCTTTGCCCTGAAAAAGATGGAGGTTTGTACCCTGAACGATTTGCTTGTAGGTTTCCCCTTCAGCCGCGAGCATGAGGACAGCCATCACAAATGACACAGAGAGCGGGGAGAAGAGCACGTTATTGTCATGCTTCAGTGCTATTTTCCTGTAGAGATTGAATCCAAAATCCATGTTCTTTTCAGTGAGGTTGTAAAGAGTGAACTCTAGAGGGACTTGCTCTGCAAATGGCTCTGCGGTGCTTCTATGCAAAAGTTGGTCCATAGTGCTACATTGGTTCTCATGATTCGGCAAGCAACTCTTCCCTTTATCTTTCTTTCGATTTCCAGGCTTGCCAAGAGATGTGCTTAATTCAATGCACATTTCACATAACAGAAGAAGGCAAATCCCTGCTTTCATTTTGGAGTCCAGCACTGAGCTTCTTTCTAGTCAAGAAAATGAAAAGAAACAATAAAGTCAATGACAATTTTTCTTTTTTTAATTGAAAATACCATGCTTCTGGGTTCCAGATAAAGAGGTCATGGATATAGCCAAATGGTTTCAAATTCCTTCCACCATGTAAGTCTCACCAATCCCCCCTCTCCTCCCAAGTTACACACCAACAATGTAAAGTTTGAATGGCCAATGCCCAAATCAAAAGTCAAAGTGAAAGTAATGGAAAAAAAAGTCTCCGTTCTTTCAAAATGGATGCAAAAGAGATGTCATGACCTTTAGCAAGGGGCTCACTTCATATGTTAAACAGTTCATCATGAAAGTCCCTCACTAATCTTCCTATGTTAAATTGAAGCCTGTCTTAAAAGAGTAGGTCCAAATTTTCAGATGAGGCACATTCATCTCCACCTGAAGTCAATGAGAGCTACCTATTTTTAATGTGATGAATACAAATGTAGAGAGAGAAATACCTTGTTGACAATTAAAGGGCTAGTGTGTGTAATATGCAGTACGTATAAAAATACCAGCGTTGAATTTCTGCACAATGTATACTAAAAGAGTCAAACTGTAACCACTAGTTCTGAGTTCCATAAATGAGAAACTCTGAGAGTTGGCCATACTTTAAAAGAAATGTGATTGGGAGAATTCAAAAGTTCTACATTTCAAATTGCTTTAGTATCCTTTGAAAAATTACTAGAGGTTTTGCTGAATAACATAGACCTTCTTTTCTAGGGAAAATTAGCCTGAATGACATGTCAGTGTTTTTTCCAATTACATAGAAACGTTCAGTTAGGAGAAAAGCAAAACATTAATAATAATTTTTGAAAAGGCCAGTGGTCTTGGGCCTGATTTTCCTCTGATTGTTTACCCCCGTGTAAACCAGGAGTAACTCTACTGAAGCCAAAGGAATGATGATTGTGCACGACTGGTATAAGGCAGAGGAGGATCACACCCCATCGCCTCTTTTACTTTTTAATTCAGCCTTGCAAGCTTGTGAAAATGAAATCTTTTGTTTTAGAGACAGGATGGCAATAGCACAAGAAGGAATTAAATATTAATGACCCTTCCAGACACACACCCCTACATCCATCTGGAGGATAATAGAAGACTTATTGTTACCATGGAACCAGTGCCTGCTATTTTTATAAGTAAGGGTACTCTTTCCAGCTGTGAGTACTAACTGTGGTGTGGGACGGCTCTGCCCTAAGAAAACCCCCCAGTGAGGAGGGGAAATGACAGGTACTCCAGATTTTCATGATGTCTGTAATAATGCCTCCTCCCTTGTTGAATAGTCACTCTGAATATTGAGCACCTGTGCTGGTGGACAGCAGGGATTCAAATGCTTTCTTGGCAAGAGTGAGGTAGCCTGATGTCTTTGTTGTCTAATATTTGAATAGGCTGCTTGTGAACTTCAGATGTGGTTCACCTTTAACAGCAGCTCCCTCTTTGCAGAACGAGATTGCTCTTATGTTCATGGATTTGTGTAGAAGCAATAGATGAACTAGTCCTACAAACATGAAGGAGTGTACAATTATGAACCTTGGAGTAACAGGACTGCTCAGAAGAATGACTTAGACATAGTACCTTTTGTTGAAGATCCTATTAAATAGGGAAGGGGGGATGTAGTGACTCGGCCTGGCTCCCGACGGCCCCTGAGGGGGAGGAGCCAGAACAGGCACCCAAGTGGGCAGAGCCGCCGGCACCTGTTCCCGCCCCCCGGAAGTGGGCGGAGCCACCGGCACCTGTTCCCGCCCCCCGGAAGTCAAGGGGCGGGACAGGAAGTATAAAAGCCAAGCCCCAGCACTCAGTTGGAGCCCAGCGGCCGGAGAGACCAGACGCTCCTGCTCAGGCTCCTGCTAGACCGCGCCTGCCCCGAGCCAGGTATCCGGAGGTGGGCAGACCAAGCCTCCCCAGAGCCAGGTATCCGGAGGTGGACGGACCAAGCCTCCCCAGAGCCAGGTATCCGGAGGTGGACGGCCCGAGTCTCCCCAGAGCCCGGTACCCCGAGGTAGGCTGGCCGAGCCTGCCCCGAGCGCGGTACCCCGAAGCGGACTGGCCGAGCCTGCCCCGAGCGCGGTACCCCGAGGAGAGGCCCGAGCGTCCCCCTGACCCGAGACCGGAGGAGCGGCCTGACCTAGACAGCCCTCAACAAGCCGAGGAGCCCATGGTGTGGGACCCCGCTGCCGAGCCCAGCGAGGAGCAGGTACCTATGGAGGAGGAGGAGATGGGAAGTGGCCCGGGGATCGCAGACTCCGAACCGATGTCAGTGTGTTGCGGGCAGGATCCCCACTGACGCCGTGGCAGACGGTCTGCTGCGGATAGGGCCCCGGGCTGGAACACAGTGGAGTGGGTGGGCCTGTGTTCCCCCCTGCCACCCTCCCGCCGGGTGGCAGTCTCTCCTCCTCCCTGCCAAAGGGTCTGGGCTCACTGACTTTGTTATTGCTCAGCCTGCTGCAAGGACCTGAGCCCTGGGCTACCTGACTCTGTTGGCTGCCCCGCCCTGACCCAGGGCCT
>NW_020664447.1:74212213-74323269 GCF_002925995.2 Terrapene triunguis
TACCTGACTCTGTTGGCTGCCCCGCCCTGACCCAGGGCCTGGGCTACTGGACTTTGTCTGGGCTCAGCTCCTGAGACAAGGACCTGAGCCCCCCGCTGAACTATTGGTTGCTACCCCCGCCCTGGCTAAGGGCCGGGGCTACTAGACTTTGTTTGTGCTCAGCTCCCGACACAAGGACCTGAGCCCCCTGGAACTATGGGTTGCTGTCCCCCGCCCTGACTAAGGGCCTGGGCTGCTAGACTTTGTTCGTGTTCAGCTCCTGAAGGAAGGACTGAGCTCAGCGATTGGGTTCTTGCCCAGCCCCTGAGGCAAGGACTGGCGCCCAAAATCCCTATCCCTGAGTGTTAGGTGCCCCGCCCTGAGCTAGCGTTTGGGGCCCATCTAACCGTGTGCTTTTGTTTAGCCCCTGCCTGAGGGGCGGAACCCCGAGACTTTTGGACCCCAAGGACCGATTTGGGGCCGGGTAGTGAATCGGCCTGGCACCCGACGGCCCCTGAGAGGGCCCGGCTCCCGCACCGGACTATTACAGGGGACATAGTACTTCCTTCTAGCCTTTTAAACAAGACTGCACCCTCTTAATGTCCATGTTACTGTTTGTGTCTGCTGAGCTATGATGAGGTTGTGAGGCCCTGGACTGAGAATCCAATACCATTGCAAACAGGTAAGGAAATTCGTCATTCCCTTTCACTTTTCATTCATCTGATATGGATTATTTATTCTTGTGGACAGAGTGGTGCCCAGACCATGTGTAGTGTTACCTCTTGTTCTTTTACACTTCACTTATCAAATATTGTTTTGTAAGATCCAATGAATGCTGAAGTGGGCTTGTGAATGGACTGAGGGTGAGACACTTACTCTGTTTGGAATATTATTATTCTCTGTCACAAGCAGTGATTTCTAAGCAACATTCATGCAGAGGAATGTTCTGTAAAACCTTGCAATAAGAAAGTTAAATTTTCAAAAAGGCCCCAATTTAACATCCAAATTTGCTCATGCAAAATCCAAAATTTGCATGTGAAAATGGAAGTTGCTTATATAAATCACATAGACGCATAACTTTTCCATCTACATGTGTAATTGCCATTTGTGTATTGAAATCAAAGACACTGAACATACAACATAACCAGAGCAAATTTAAAAGCAAAGTGTGAATTGTTTCCCATACAATATAGGATAGAATATCACTTTTATACAATATTTTGAATTTGCTTATTTTCAGACAGGAAATCCCACCCCCTTCCATCCAAATTAGAAGGGTGTTCCAAACTCTGTTAGGATGGCTAGAAAGAAAAATGATCTGGTGCCATTTGAAATTTCATTCTGCACCAGTTCTCTTTGTATAAGAGTGATCATAAGAATGAAGAAGAGGTATGAAAGGATTGATTCTGTTAAATGGGCCCATCATTAAAATAGTAGGCTTTTAGTTAAGTAGATGGAAAGAACAGTCTCAATAGATGTTTTGTTGTTAAGGGATATCTGATCTCTAACACTGGAGTATGGTAATTGTATAACTTGACATTTGTCATATGGCCAGAGAATTATGTGATAGACTAGGTGACCTCTTGAGGTTCCTTCTAGCTCTACATTTTTATGATTTTATGCAAAAATCTGGCATTATCTGAATGCCATAAATTCAGAGTTCAGCAAACGCTCATGATTGCCTACATCAAGATGTGTAATTGTCTGTGGGCGTAAGCCCTGAAAAGGCACTTACTTTGTGCCCAGATGTCTTACTGCTCACATGAAACAGCCCACATTTGGCAGTCAGGCAGTCAATTCTCTATTGAAATAGTGAGTTACATTCTGTACAAGATGGCAGCCCAGATGGGCTATAATGAATGAATCAGGAGACAATGAAATAGTTGAATGTGATGCATCTTCCTAATCACATGTAAAATGTGGAAAATATTAAAAATATACAACTTAAAACCATTTCCACCAATTTTATATTTATTTTAACTATATCTACACTCCCAGTGGAATTCCCTATGCCCATCACACACCGACTAAAGATGTACTAGGTGTGGGTCATGAAAGCTCCTGCCATTTTATCCTTTTTAAACATTACTAGAATCCCAAATATATGAAATATGAAATCCCTCTCATAGGTTAGATTGGACTGTCTTGGAGACTGCTTCTTTCCCTCTGCACCATCCCAACAGTTGAGATCAGCTCTTGCTAATAGTTCTAAGACTGAACTCTGTGGGAATGGAGCAGGGAGGGGTTTGACTCCTCCCTTTCTTCTCACACAGGCACTGCACTGCACCGCACCACCTTCCTTATTCCCCAGGGAGAGCTCACCATGGGCCCTCAAAAACCCACCAATGCAATTTCCTGGATTGCCCAACAGGGGGCTGCAATATGACTCTCACATCCCATCTGGGTTGAATATGCTACCTCCACAGCACTTACCTTCCCTACTTGTCCAAGGAGCAGGAACCCTAATCCTAGAACAGAGTCTGTTTCCATAAATGGCCGTGCACAGTGCTATCACTGGACCAGGCTATAGAGCATACCTTTTAACTTCACCTTTAAACTAGACATTTATTATATCTGTGACCCATACATAGTACTTGGGCTCAGATTTTGCTTTTCATGTGTTCTCTGGAGCTCTAATATACCTTAATTGTTGGCAGATTGTCATTTATGGTTAATATAATTAGCTGATGTGATTACATTACTTCTATCATTTGAGTTAAGTGGTTAAGGTGAAATTCACTCTGGTCTAACAAGCCTTCTCAAGACCCTCTGCACAATTTAAATCTCATGTAATCCTAGTGCAGGCCCTCTGCACTGGGAAAATTGCATGAGGAGGTTAAATGCATTATCCAGACAGGATGAATGTGTTCTAATCAGTCATCTTCAGACCAAAAGTAAGTCTCCATCTAGGGTACAAATAGTTGGGTGGAAGTTTAATGTTGAAACTGAAAATTGGGCAAAACTTGGTTTTGATACAAGCCTAAAACTTGAGCTAAATTTCCTGAGTCTCCAGCTCTGTGGTGGGATTTGTAGTTTGGAGACTCTGAAGCCAAAGGTCAAGTAAAAAAGTGTGTGTGGGGGGAGATCCATCACACTAAAAGGTTACTTGAATTCCTGGTAAACCAAATCTCCTGAGTATGGCATAGCCTTAGTTTCTCTTGAAAAACTTTCTCATCACTCTCCCTGCAGTTGTTCGATCCTACATTACTCTTTACATTAGCAAGGGGCAAACCATGCATCTGTGCAAAGCCCAAGAAGCCAAACTGTGCACTGACAAATTTTGCAAGGCTTGGGGAAAGCAATTCTCTTCCAGCTCCCTGTACAGCACTGGTGCTCCTTGGCCACTACTGTAGTTATAGGGCTGCCGCAGCCTCTGCCCCTGCAATGCACCCCTTACATGGGAAGGAACATAGTGACTGATCTTCCTAGACTCCTCCCACCTCCGCCCCCTCCTTGGCAACAAAGATAGGGGCACCTATGGAATTAGACTTTATGATAGGTTTGGGGTATGCTCTCCCTCCATCCACTCCTGGTATCCTGTTCCTCCAACACCAGATGAATCCTGGCATCTTACATCATTTCTGTGGTAGGCAGAGCCCTCTGCCACTGAGGGGTTGGCAAGATCTGCCTTTTATAAAATTCACAGTTAGAGGGACTGATCCTGTTTTCACACAAGTCAATGGCAACAATCCCACTGACGTTAATAGCAACAGGATCAGGCCCAAATGTTTAATAAACATAGTGGAGAACCAGCTTCTCCTTTACTGCTGAGGCTAGTGTCTAGACTTTTTAATTGCCCTGAGATAAAGTAGCTGATAACAATGCACCCAGCACTCCCTGCATTATTTGAAGAGTCTGTGATGTTATTCCAGATTCAGTGCTTGGCAGGGAACCGAAGAGTGAAGTTTTTACTTAGGGCCTGATCCAAAACCAACTGAAGTGAAGGGAAAGACTCTCTAGACCTCAAAAAAGCAAAACTCCCGCTGACTTGGGAACACTGCTAAAGAGCACACAGTTGGATGATAGTCTATTGCTAGTTTGGGATTTTAGACATATCATTACAAAAGTTTTGCTGTTCAGCATCAATAACCGTCTGATAAACAAAGCTTTTGAACGGCGTAGAAAATATATGAAAGTAGAGGAAGAAGCTTTGAAAACAATCATGTATTTGTTGTCTAAATTGTAAAAGCAAAAGCTTGCATTTGTACAGAATGTGAAGTTCAAACATTGTTTTGGATTCCCAAAGATCTCAGTTTTTAACACTGCAGAACAGAAGACACATTTCATTAAAATTTTTAACCGTGAAAGCAGGAAAAAGTTGGTATAAACTTTGGTTTAGGATGATTTGTAGTACCAACATATCTACAGTAGGAGGTTTCTTGCTTTTTGCTCATACTAAAAGGTTTCCCCTTGAAAACATTATAGCATTTTAAATTAAGATAAAATTTCAATATACAGATAAAATCAACTCCTGCTTGAAACACTGCATAATGTTAAGAACATGCAGATATAATTGCCCCCCCCCCCCCCCCGCATAGGTATTTAAAATTCTTGGTTTAAACAGTTCCATCTTACCAACAAGGCAGCTCGTCTGTTACTTTTCTCAATCAACTATACTTAAAAAAAAACAAAGTTAAATGATGACTGTCCAGTGATGAAGGTCAACAGCAAATATTTGGTATTCCAAAGTGTAATGCTCTGATTTTGTAGGTTATATATTAACTGCTGGTACACAGTGAAAGATGAGTGTCCTATAAGTGGAGGGCCATGTTCCAGTAAATGTCTTATTGATCAATAAAATAATGACAATACTATTGCACTCTCAAATTAACAGATTTGATAGTCTATCTTGGGACCTGATCTTTGTCTTATTCAGGCAATGGGAGTTTGGCCTGATTTAAGACTAGAGTGGAATTTCAAAAGTGGTGCCGTAGGGCAGTTAGGTACCCAGCTCCCAGTGGGAGTCAATAGATGCTGGGTGCTTTACTCCTATCTGTGCCTTTTGGAAATCTGCCCCTAAAGAAGCAGGCCTCAGATACAGACAGTAGATTTGGAATTCCGATTCCCTGGCACTGCATGGAAGAAATCTTACTCCAATATAGGACAGATGGAGGGAGAGGAAAGCAAAGTCACTGTGATATCCTTCTGTACATGTATGTGTGTGCGTAATGATGGATGGTGGTGGGGGGAGATGGGATGATGAGGGAGTTGGGTGTGTACAGTAGCATGCCCAGCTTTCATGCAGCACTCTTTCCCCCAGCAAAGCTAACACTGGTTTTTGTATTAGGCTAGATCCTGCCGTCTGTTCTCCAGGATTCCTACTTCCACTGAAGCCAGTGGGACTTTAGCCTGAGTAAGGGCTGTAGGGCTCAGATTGAGAACAGTTCCCTGCAGGTATTTAATACTCTAAATCTAATCTGTGGGGTATGGTGTGGTTGAAAGGAAAGCTTGAAGAGTCCACAGGGCTTTGGATCTATCAGGTAAAGGGAAAGCAGGATTAAGTAACTTTTTAATCTTTTTTAATCTTTCTTTTCCTTTTTGGGCCACATGTAACTTGCCAAAGACCATTTTCATAGAAAAACTGACTGCTGTAAAATGTATTGGCTGTGTGCTGAGTTCAGCTGGATTTCTCTTTCTCCATATTCACACGCAAAACCCCTCCTTAGGCTGAGTAGTCCCTGACACCTCCAGCATCCCCATTGATTTTGTAGACTTCGGCGGAGCTACTTAAGGAATACAATGCCACTCGGCACATGAGCAAGGACTATCACAGACTAGCCCAGGTGACTGAGTTAGTGCATGGTCCTAGTTGCAAAGAGTGAGGTCAAATCCTTGTGGCTCATTGAATTGCCTCTGTGCCAGGGTTCTGGGGAGAAGATTCGAGACCCCTGGCCCTTGTTGGGTCAAGCAGTGTCCCAGCCCATACAGAATCAACTAACTGCATTTCATCACGGGCTCATGATTTTCTGTCACATGACCATCATTGCATGTGTTATCTAACCAGGACCTTTTCCTAGTGTGGATGCAGGTTAAATCTTTTACCTTGACATAGCTGCTCAAGGCAAACCATAAGCTCCCCCCTTCCCCTCCTGGATGGACCTTGACCAGCTAGACTGAGGTAAAGATGTTAATCTAGGGGAAAGGTCAGGGTTAGGTAACGTGTGTGAGCTAATCCCAGTCCAACAGCCATATTTGCTGATGAAACAAACCGTTCAAGTAGGAGGCAGTTATACAACAGATATCCAGGATGATTGCAAGGATCTAAGCTTTTCTCCCTGAAATGTTAATATGAAAAGTATCTGTAAAATAGACCCATAGCCTATAAAGCAAAACACACAAACATCCATAAAACTGTTTCTAATACAATCTCTTGAATGTATCCAACCAGTTAATCAGCTGTAAGGGGATGCCATTTCTTCCACTCAACAGGTATTCTTAGTCTTTTCAACAGCTGGGTACAGACTTCTTAGTGGCTCTGTTTGTATCTTGCTTATAGGCCCCTCCAGTTTTTCAGAGAACTTGAGGTATACAATTATCCAAATTGCCTTAAAACCCTGCCCTGCTCCCCCGCTCCCCCGGCAGCCTCTGCCTGGTGGGGGCTTCGGACTCTCAGCGGTGACTGGGGCGGTGCAGGTCCCTGCAGCCCCGGTACACACCGCACTCCCAGTTCCGCACCACAGCCTCCTTCCTGTCGCCGCCGAGCACGTTCCCTGCTGAAAACAGCTCCCGCGGCGCCGGGGCCGCAAGAAGGGTCCCCCAGTGGCCGGGGGGTCCCCGCCCGTGAAGGAAGCCTGAGCCGCTGGCTGGGCCCGGCCTCCCCGTGGTCCTGCGGGCTCGGCTGGGGCACATGGTCCGCCCAGCCTGCGGGGGCAGCAGCGGCCCCTTCGCCGCCTTCTGCGGCTGCGCCCCCCCCTCACCCCGCCCGAGCTCGCTACAATGTAGCCGGGGTGGCTGGGCTGTGCTGCGGACCCGGCGGGTCATGCTGGGGCCAGGTGGACCCTGGCTTATGCCTCCCTATTTCCCCGGACATGTCCGGCTTTTTGAAAATTCCCCCCGGATGGGGATTTGAGGACCAAAAAGCCGGACGTGTCCGGGGAAATCCGGACGTATGGTAACCCTACTGTTGCATCAGCCTTTGCTAATGTAGCCCATAGGATTGTAAAGCATTTGTGACAATAAATCTAAGAAAACCAAATTTCTATGTGACAGATTCACATTTGGATCCAAACTGAGGGAAGAGAGAGAGAGCTGAAAATTAAGGGGCTTCATTGCTTCTCTTAAATGGCTCCAAGTTAAGGGTGAAATTCACCCTATGCAAAAGGTTAGGTGTATGCACCATTTGAAGCACACACCTGTCTAGAATTCAAGATTTCTACATGCCCTTTTTACAGGAGTTTAAATCTGGATTAGGATTTGGACTACAATTAAGTTGTTGTTTTTTACCAGCATAGCTTGTATTGGTTATGGGCATCATTTATTAATTTATTTTTATTGGCATAGCTATACTAGTAAAACCATTAGTGTACACATGGTTGGGGAAACCAGCATAAGCTATACCGGTATAAGCACTTTTATACTGATCTAACTGCTTCCAGACGAGCATTTTTTGCTGGTTAGGCTATAGCTATACCAGTATAACTGCACTGGCAAACCCTCCTAGTAGAGACAATGTCTGAGTCAGAAATTGGAGATTTAATAATGTATTTCCTTAAGGCTTTGTCTTCATTGGGATGCTTAATACATTTTGGAAGTGGATTAAAGCTGAAGAGCACAAATACACTCTTAGTGCAGAATAAGAATGTCCACACAGGGTACTAGTGCAGAAAAGCTATTGCACAACAGCTGTATTGGGGCATTTCCCCATTTAAGAATGAAGAATATTTTTCATCCAGTCTCTATTAAATAGCTGCACTAACAGCAGATTGCATTTGCAACATTATGCCTTATGCAGATAAATGCTAGTTTGCATTGTGATGCTGATTTACTCGGGCAAACTTATGAGCTTGCAATATGTTGGGGGCTGGCTGAAAACTTGGCCCTAAGTGCACATTAAGGAGCAGATTGGTCTTCTTGAATTCAACAGTTCTGTTGAAATGAAAAACAATCTGTACCGTGGAGTCTTTGCTCAGAGAAGTTTTATCTCCTGGATTCACATCAAACAAATAGAAAAAAAGAGGAATGCAAGGTCAATGTGAGGGCTGCAAATTAAACAACAGGGTTATCTTAAACTCACTCCGGGAGAATGGAAAACCAAGATACTCGCTACCGAAGCATTTTCTTATACAGCTAATATCTGTAGAGGGTATCATGGCGCCAATTATTAATAGACTTGTTTTCTATTCTGTGTATTTATTTACAATAATATTATTTAATATTTTTTCATCCTAAACCATGCAACAAAAGGCTGATTTTTTTGTGTGGGCAGGGAAAGGAGCTGCGGAACTGAAAGGAAATGCAACAGGTAGGCCTGCTTTGAACTCAGCATTCAGAGGAGAGATTAGAATCTGATCCGGGAAGCAAGAGGAGTTTTATGAAAGAGGAAAAAGGTCCCAGAAATAATTGACCTAATTAATATGAAAAGGAGTTTTGGCAAAAAGGAAAAGAGGAGGAGGAGTGGCCTTGGGTTTAGAGCAAAGGATTGGGAGTTAAGTGATCTGGGTTATATTCCCATCAGTTAACCTCTCTGTGCCTCAGCTGTTACAGCTGTAAAATGGGGATAATGGTGTTTATCTGCCTTTTGAGGCTATGAATGATAAACCAATATGAGTTTAAAAATATTAGGAATACCATTGACCCTGATCTAATTGATGTTCCTCTTCTATAAACAGAGATTGCCAAAACAGATCCTGCCCGGCCTACATAGTGCATAAAGGTAAGCAAGATTCCCCTCTCCCCCACAGTATAGCCTCTCCAAGCCTTGGGTCAGAACAGGCATCCATGCCCACAATTTCCTTTCCTGAGCAAGCAAAGGAGGGTGTGGGGGGGAGAGCAGAGCCTTGGGTCTGTCCGCAGATGTGTCAGCTGGAGCTGGGCAGGACCAGCAGCAAATAGCAGCCACCTGGGAGGAAGGGTGGGAAGTCGCTAAGGGATGGAATCATGCCTCAATGAGGAGTGATTGATTTCAATGAAACTTTATTGGCATAAGTTACACAAGCATTGCCAAAGCATAAGAAAAAGACAGAGCACTGCAAACCCCTCCACAGGAGCGAGTCTCAGAACCTGGGTCAAATGACTTGGGCTCTGGGGGACCTGACACCTGGCAAGGGGGATGGATTTTAGAGTCTGGGCTCCAGCCCAAGCATAGGATGACCGTACGTCCCTTTTGGCCAGGACAGTCCCTTTTTTAAGCCCTGTCCCAAATTTTTCCAAAAGGAGGCATTTGTCCCATTTGCTCTTGCTGACTTGATCAGTTGGCAAGAGCAAACAGGACCAATGCCTACTTTTGTCAAATAGTGCAGTGCGGTGTGGGTGAGCGGAGATGCCAGCCCCAGGGTTGCCAACTTTCTAACTGCACAAAACTGAACAGCCTTGCCCTGCCCCTACCCTGAGGCCCCACTCCTGCCCCCCCCTTCTCCAAGGGCCCCTCCTCCGCTCACTCCATCCCCTCTCCCTCCGTCGCTCGCTCTTCCCCATCCTCACTCACTTTCACCGGGCTGGGGCAGGGGGTTGGGGTGCTGGAGGGAGTGAAGGCTCCAGCTGGGGGTGTGGGATCTGGAGCAGGGCTGGGGATGAGGGGGTTGGGGTGCAGGAGTGGGCAACAGCCTCACGCGGGGGTGGGAGAGGGTACCAGCGACCGGCAACAGCAATGGGGGTGGGGGCGCCTAGGGTGAGTGGCTGAGGGTGTCCCATTTTCTCTTTGGGAAATATGGTCACCCTACCCAAGCAAGAACATCTATGCTGCTAATTTTAGCCGTACAGTGTGAGCCTTGCAAGCTCTGAGACTTGCTGTTGCGGGTTGGGTTTTTTTTTTTTTTTTTTTAGTGTAGACGTACCCTTAGGCATCAAGGATTCCTTCAGTGCAGCCTGTCATATAGGCACAATCTAGCCCATAGTGCTTTGGTGCTGAGGATAAATGTCCATTTGAAACTACTATTAGAATGTGACCACCAAACTCCTTCCTAGTGGTGACTTTAGTTAAGATTTCAGCCCAGGACCCAATCAGTTAAAAATCCGTACACAATCCCTGGTGCCACCTAGCTTCCTGAACTTATTGTTCACTAAGGCCTAACCACCATTAGGAAGTTTTTCTTTTTGACCAGAGAGGATTATATTTAATGGAAAAATATGTACATGTTATGCACAACGGATATTGAGACACTTCTGAGTCAGCCAGGTTTTTCTGGATGTGGCCCATATGATGATAACGTGTACTAGGATCACATTTGCTGTTTACTACAATTCTGGTTGAGTTGGTTTCTACTGTAAAAATATTCTTCTAGAGGGATATTATTTTCCTAGTACTAGTTTATGACCACTACATTTTTTGACCAAGAAAATACAAAAATTAATCCTTACATTTGTATGGGCACTTCTGTTTGCCCAGCTTTGGGAAGCGCTTTGAGATCTAAATATTTAAATTGGGAGTGCTAAGTATTGTTAGTCTTTTATTTGTGACAGTGTAATTATCAAGCATGGCACTTTAATTCAGTGGGCACCTCACTCATGTTGAAAGCTCGGTGCTTCAATCCTTTTTCCAACTATTTGAATACTCTGGCACTATGATTGTCTCACAGTTTCATCATGTAACAGATGATGGCTACTTTATTCGTAGCCTGTGTAGAAGAATAAATAGCCAGACGAGTAAGGGACCATCAAATATAAAATAATGAATAGAACTAGATCAGAGTCCAGGTATTATGTAAAAGTATCTTTTGGCTTGCTTCATTAACAGCCTTCACCCACAACCTTGCTGACATGGTATTACCAGTAACACACACATAGTTGTATACGGTCCAGCAAACAGCACTTTGAAAAATATGACCTATCTTCAGTACATGAGAAGGATTAAATTAAATTCAAAATGTTGGGGGATTGTATTTCTAGATTATGAAAAAAAAAATTAACATTTCTAGATTTTAACAAAAGTTGTCATGGACAAACCTTAAGAAGCAAAGCTATAAATGACCAGACAAAGGGGTTTTGTCTGATCTGATTCCAAGTAGTTACACTAATTTAAGCTTTTTAAAAGTGTTTTTGTTTAAATATACCTTTAAATAGTCATTGCACACTGTGAAGAGGACAATTTATTTGACGTGTTAGTTTTTTCTTAATATATTCTCAATGAAATAATCCCATGTCATATTATATAGTGGTACGCTGAGCCCTGCTGAGTTCAAGCAAAGGGCTCATTTACCAAAGATAAAGCTGAATAAATAATGATGAAATCCTGTTTCTAATGGACGTGGGGTTTTTAATGTTCTTTTTGGTCAAGTTGCAAAACATCTAGTGACTGAGTTTGAGAGTATTGGCATGTCAGAGGTGACCTGACAAGGTAAAGAAACAACTCCCTGTCACTTCATAGTTCTGTATGTTCTGAAATCTCCCAGAAGCCCGACTCAGCAGAAATGGAGGCCTGGTTTAGGCAAATTACTAGAAAGTGCTGGAGTGCAGAGAGCAATCCTGTACTGGACTCCAGGAGACTAAATAACTATTCAATCCCTCTCATACCTCCAATTCTAGGAGAACACTCCTTCCCAGACTGAGCAGAGGAGGAAGAGGTGCTACAAAGCCACATGTCTCCAAGAAGGCCTCTACTGCAAATGCATAATATCCACTTAGAAGGAACTCTATTGTCACTAGGGCCAGAAAGATTTGTCCTTGGAGGCCTTGTCCGGATCTTGTGTTCAGCACATTTTCACCTTAATAGTTGCTTTCTGTCCACCTTAACAAAATGGAGAGAGAACCCTCAGAATACTCATGCAGAAGGTTCTCTGCTTTTTTCCCTGCTTTCCTCTTCTCCCTTACTCCCAGCAGGAACTTTACCTCTAACCTTGGTTCTGCTTTCTTGTGCTTTGCTATTACTCTTATTTTTTTGTTTTACCGTAGTGCCTAGGAGCTCCAGTCATGGACCAGGACTGCATTGTGCTAGGTGCTGTACAAACACGGAACAGCAAGACCTGACCCAAGGAGCTTACAGCCTAAGCATAGGACAAGAGACAGACACATGGGGGAGTATAAGGAAGCAATGAGACAATATCGGTCAGCACGGTAGGCAGTGGTCTCAGTGCGCCTGCAGCCCAATCATTGTCAAGTATTTTTTGTAGCTATCGCGGTAAAGGAGAGTTTTGAGGAGGGATTTGATGTTGGACAATGAGGCAACTTTGTGGATGTTTACAGAGAGTTCCTCCCAAGCATGTGGGGCAGCATAGAGAAAGCATAACGGTGTTTGATTGAAAATTTAACCAATGGGCAGTTCAGGTTGCCACATCTGAGGTACAAAAAAACGGGACATCTGAGGTGATCTTAAATTCATAAAACTGAACAGCTGGCAGTGTGTCCTGAGCTCCCTTACAGATTTCCCAGGGTAGCCACCTCAAAAAGGGGCGATCCCGGGCAAAGCTGAACAGGTGGCCGCCCCGTGGGTAGTGGAGGCTGGCGCCATTGCCTGATTGGAGGCAAGTGTTGGTAGCTTGCTAGCGAATGAGGGAGGATAGCTAGGGTGAGGATCGACTGTGAAGGGCCTTGAAAATGAATACCAGCAGCCCTTCTGTCAAATGAGATCTCCCTCTAAATTCCCCATCCTTCTGCCACGTAGAGAGACTCATGTTTGCCAGCCACCTCCTCTTCCGCTGCTGGATCTGCTGGGCCAGGTGTCTCTACTCTATGAACCAGTGCTGGTTCCTTCCTGCCCCCAGTCTCTGAGGCCTCTCCCCTCCTGACTCCTGGCTGGAAGGACTAGCTGGGATCCAGCAGCAGGCAGCAAGGAAATGGGGCTCATCAAGAGGGCTGGCCTGGGAAGGGTTCTGAATGGGGGAAGAGGAGCTTGTCCACCAGTATCAGCCTAGCTCTGCCTTCCCCAAGCTCCCCTATGTCAGCCTGAAACCTTCCTGCCATAGCAGCGTCCTGCCCTCTGCCCCTTCACCCTTAGGGGAATGACCCGTTCCCAAGGCCCTAAACACCCAGGGATCAGCCAGTGTCTTACAGGTCAACAAAAGTGACACATGGGGGGTTTGTGGGGGGAATGCAGGGATGCAATGAAGCATGTGACCCCCTAGCTCTAAAAGGGGGAGTATATATTCTCTGTGAAAAGCTGCCCAGAATACCAGCACATCCTTTATTCTTCCCTCTGCAATTCATGGCAGGGGCTCTGTATGCCTCCCATTCCCCCCTCATCCATAGGCCAGGATCTTTTTGTGTCCTCAGTGTCCCCGTCCCCCATTGTCCCCTATTCTCACTTGCATAGCGGGAGCTCTGTGTACCTCCCATTTCCCCTGTTCCTCCCATACCAGGGTCCTCCATTTCCCCCTGCTAGGGGGTCTGTGTGTCCCTATTCCACCCACTTTTCCTCCATGCCAGGATCTCTGTGTGTTCCTTATGCCCCGCCCTCCATATCAGGTTCCCCCGTTCTCCTCCCCACATGACAGGGGCTCTGTGTGCACCCCTATATCCTCTTCCCCGTGCACCATTCGTATGTCCTTTCTTTTTGTCTGACAGATAAATCATACAGCATGTGGACGTTGTGACACTGGCAGTCCAGGTGCCAGCTCTTGCCAAGTCTATAGGCATCAGCTGAGCACTGACAAATTCATAGCTGGAAACTAGACCAGCTCACCTGTTCAAGATAGGTGTTAGATTTTTAAGAATGTGTTTAGATGCTATAAAATGCCTGTAAGTTGCTGCATGCATTAATCTCACTTGCAATGTCCCATGCTATAAGGTGACATGTAAGTTTTGCTTTAGGCTATGTCTACACTGCACTTTCGTCGGTAAAACTTTTGTTGGTCGGGATGTGAAAAAAACAACAACCCAGCCAACAAAAGTTTTACCGACGAAAATTGCTGGTGTAGCCAGTGATTTGCCAGTGGGGGACACTCTCCTGCCGACAAAGTTGCTACCCCTTGTTGGGGGTGGTTTTATTTTGTCGGCAGGCGAGCTTGCTTCTGCCGACAAAGAGCAGCTACACTGCTTACCTCACAACGGCGCGGCTATAGCAGCACAGCTGTGCCACTGTACGACGCACAGTGTAGACACAGCCTCATAACTGTAAAATTGCCTGCTCTGAACCTGTGACCCCAGACAGGAGGAGTGGTGTCCTTGCCCATCAAGGACTGTCAAAACTAAATGGGCCATTGTGGCCGATGGTGACAGAAAGACTTGGTTAATGGCCCTCTCACACCCAGGAAGGTTCTATGCGCAAGAAAGCTCGTCCCGTCATCTTGCTTTCTGGAAGGAGGAAATAAAAAGAGCTGACATGACCATTTTTCTCTCTCTTTGCTGTTTGGACGCTCACAGGGCTGGAGCTCAGAAACAGAAGAGGAGATCCCCAGGGTCAACCTAGTTTAGCCCTAAAAGACATTCAGTGGTGACAGATTTCTACAACTCTGTCGCCTTTTGGAACCACAGACTGTAACTCATTTGTATATATATATGTGTGTGTGTGTGTGTGTGTATATCTATAGTGCTTGCTTTAACTTGTAAATAACTCTCTCATTTCTTTTTCCTAGTTAATAAATCCTTGGTTAGTTTACTATAGGTTTGGTTACAAGCATTGTCAGTGGTGTGAGATCCGAGGTACAAACTGATCTAAGGTAAGTGACTGGTCTCTTGGGGCTGTCAGTAACCTGAATCTTTTGTGATCTTTAGTGTATGGCCACCAACTAGCACTAAGCCCAGCTTGCCTGGGTAGCAGGATATAGTGGAGTTCCCCAAGGGACTGTTTGTGTCTCCATGGTAAGACTGTTATAGTGCTTCAGGAGTTCACATTTGTTACTAGGTTGATGAAATCTAATCATAGAACATTCACCAGTTTGGGGTATTCCCTACTTTTTGACAATCTGGCCTGAGGTTGACACTCACTGTCAGGAACCATTCCAGACAGCGTGAGACATTTTAAACTACATGGGACCATGGGCAGAGATGAGGGATGTTGTTATACTGGAAGGCATTAATGGCTGCCATTCACTGATTCTATGATATATGGACTATTGCATAGGTGGTTGATAGACAAACAGAGAAATGTCCTCAAGTTGAGTGTGGGACCTCACTTCACTCAGGCTGGTCTACACTAAGAAGTTAGGTTGACCCAGCTATGTCGCTCAGCGGTGTGAAAAATCCACACCCCTGAGCAACATAGCCAACCTAACCCTGGTGTAGACAGTGCTAGTTGATGGAAGATTTCTTCTGCTGACCTAGCTACTGCCTCTCAGAGAGGTGGATTGCCAACATTGACAGGAGAACTACTCCCGTCGGCATAGGTAGTGTCTACACTGACACACTACAGCATTGTAGCTGCAGCGCTGCCGCTGTAGCATTTCAAGCATAGACAACTCTCAGGCTATGTCTACAGTATAGCTGCAGCTGTGCCACTGTAGTGTACAGTTGCTACAACAACAGAAGTGCTTTTTCATCACTGTAGTTCATCCATCCTCTCGAGAGGCAGTAGGTCGGTCAACAGAGGAATTCTTCTGTCGACCTAGCAGTGTCTATACTGGGGATTAGGTTGGCTTAACTATTACTACTACTTTGGTCTCTCGGGGGTATGGATTTTTACATTACTGAGCAACATAGTTAGGTCGACCTAAGTTTTAGATGTAGAGGAGGCCTCAGTCAGATGCTGGATCAGGTGCAGCCTTCTTAATCCTCTCCCTCTAGAGAATCAAGCCAATAAAGAGTTTGTTGCTTACTTGCCGCTTAACTTCTCTCTCGTTGCTATTCTTGTTTGGCATTACAGCACTTCTGCTGTTGGCTGGAGCCAGGAACAGCAGAGAGACAAGAAGCTGAAAGTTGAAAGCATTAACTAAACTGTCTTGAACCTCATAAACAATTCACTTTGGGTTCTGCTGAGGTTTGGAATGAAAAATCCGGGTAGGTTTTTATTTTCTCCAAACCAGCTCGCTTAAGGGAGCCAGGTTAAACATCCCTGAACATTTATGACTGCGGCAATGATTAGAGATGTTTGACAGCAAGAAAGAGTGTTCCTAGCCATATTTGTGCATCAGTTAAATAGTGCCAGGCACCCCCTTTAATCATCAGAAGAGGCACATTCTGTTTGCTGTAACAATAATAAAGAGCACATCTCAAAGAGCTTTACAAAGCAGATCAGTATCATCCCCATTTTACATTAAACTGAGGCACAGAGAGGGGCTGTGACTTGCACAAGGTTACCCAGCAAGCCAATGGCCGAGCCAGGAACAGAACCCATAACTCCTGAGTCCCAGTCCGGTGTTCTAGCCACAAGGCCTCACTGCCTAAAGCGCTCAGGGCTATGGCGAAGCTGCCCTCCTCCCTACTACAAACACATTCTCTTTGTAGAACACCACTTACTGTAATGTGCAAAAAGTTTTGACCTCACTAATACAGAGCAGGAAAGCACAAAGTCCCTGGGTCTTCCCTGGGCATGGAGGAGAGTAAGTTGCTGCCCGTCCCCACCTCCCTGCTGGGCTGAGCAAGGGCTCCTCAGATAGTGTCTGGCTCCGGAGGTGAGAGCTGGGATCGGTCACTTTAAATTCTTCCCTGTAAATGGGGATGGGGAGTGGAAGGAGGCTTGGCTCTGCCCGACTCACTGCCTAGCTTAGCTGGCTGGGTTCTTGTGGAGACTAAACTGCACCCCAGAAAGGGGCAAGTAACTTACTCCTGTCCCTGAAACAAAGGGTGAGCAGGGCAGGAATTGTGCCTGTCTGAGAAAAAATTCCACCCTGGATCTACTCCTTAGCTGGTGCAGCTATTCACTGCCCCCTTCTCTCAGCTACCCCTATAATACTACAGGTGTAGGAAATGTCCCTTTTGTTATTGCAAATCAGTTGGCCATTGCTACTGAACTGAAACAATTGGGAGGAGATGTAGGACTTCAGGCCTAGATGGCATTTCCATTTCCCAGCTGTGGGTAATCACGCTGTGATTTAAAGCGAGGCAGGGAAGAAAAGAGCCTGTGTCTGATTCTTTGTAGCCTGGGACCAAGCACACTGTGTGTGTGTACGTGTACGTGTATGTATGATGTGTGTGTACAAGTGTGCTGACTACTGTAGGCTGTGCAGCAGCAAAGGCGAGAGCGTCCACCTTCTGCACAAATGGCTTCTTATGGGTGGGAGGAAAGAAGTGTTATCATGCGGGAGTGAGAGTGGGAGGCTGTGAAAAGAACTGGTGCAGAGAGGAAATGCAAAGAACAGATGTAATGAAGAAGTCTGATCTGTGATGTCGCAGCAAGAGATGATGGGAGAGAAGGAGTAAAGGGTGGGGAACAAAGAAAAGAGAGAGAGAGATTGTGCAGCACAGTATGGACATAGGCAGCGAGAGAGAGATCTATTGCTCTTTTCTGCTAACTGTGGTGCCTGTGTGCACTTCAATCTTGGCTCTCATGAAGAATGCGGTGGAAAATAACAGTGAGCTGTCAATAAAGCAGGAGCTATAGTTGCCGACTCTGTGGGTGCTCTGGGGCTGGAGCACCCACAGAAAAAAATAGTGGGTGCTCAGTACCCACTGGCAGCCCTGTAGATCAACTCCTGCCCTGCAGCCCTCCCACCTGCCAGCAGGCCCCGCCAATCAGCTCCTCCCCATCCCTCCAAGTGCCTTCCCCCGCTGCGATCAGCTGTTCAGCTGCATTCAGGAAGTACTGGGGGTAAGGGGAAGGAGTGGGGGCAAGAAGAGGTGGGAAAGGGGGCAGAACGGGGTGGAAGAGGTGCGGCGGGAGTGGAGCAAGGGTGGGAAGAGGCAGGACAGGGGTGGGGGTTTGGGGGAAGGGATGGAGTGGGGACAGGGCCTGGGGCAGAGCGGGGGTCGAACACCCCCGGGAACAAGTCTGGCAACCTCATTCTCAGGACTCCACGATCTTGACATTGGCAGGAAATTGACTGATGTGGTGGCATTTCCCCTTTATCATTTTGTTCTCTGGTGTAACAGTTTGGAAGCCACAAATTAGCCTCTCCTTCCAATGCCTCTGAAAACTTTGTGAGGCACAAAGGGGTTAATTTAGAAAGAGGGCCAAGTGGAGGTCTTCTGAGCAAATCAGGGCATCATGTGTCTTGGATCCCAACAACATGGTCCAGTCCTGGTTGAGGTTGGGCAAGCTTTACCCTAGGTCAGTTTGGAAAGTCCTCCTCGAACTGAAGGTTTTTACAATAGCCATCACTGCAAGCAATGTGTGCTCCAAAAATATAAAAAGAGTGGGATAAACAGAAGATAACCCCATGGAAGTGGTCTCAGCCCTTTCTCTGAAATAACAGGTGGATGGTGCAGATAGCACCAAGTCTGTTAGGCCTTGACACGTTCATGGCTATACTTAATAGCCCAATGAAAAGTCATTATCCCTCATCCACACTTGCACATCTCACACATTTCCATTCCCATACATCCTCTCAGCATTTCTAAAATAAGAAATCACATCTTCCCTGCAACCATCACTTCATCCCTCTCCCAACCAGGAGCTGGGAACTAACTCCTTGTGGTTTAACTAGGTGAAGGGTACCATTTTACTCTAAGTAGCTTTTAACCTAGAGGCAGAAAGCTGCTTTTGGCCTTGTTCATGTAAATCCCATCTAACATAAAGAAAATTGAAAGTTTATACATCCCAAGCCCTACTCACAAGGGCCTATTCCCTTCATGGACTGTTCCTCACACACCTCAGCCCCCTGACTCCACTTATTACATGCATACAGATAGGGTTTGCTAGAATGTTTATATATATATATATTTTTCCTTGCTGTATCTTTTACAACAATCATCTGTTCCCATCCATATAGAAATCTAGATTCATTCTCCTGGAGTATGCAAGAAATCCCTTTAAATGCTCAAGACGTTCTGGATCCCACCCTTGAATTGGGCTTAAAATTATTAGAGAGCTGGGATATTGTGGATGGAAGAGAAAAGGCTACCCCAAAACATATGGATTAAAAAATTCTGCAGCAAATAATATGTAAAGTCAAGATCCTCTCGTCCTTCAAATCCCTCCTGGAAATTGTTTGGGGAAATCCTTTCTCCTATTATATTTTACTATATTCATTGCTTCCTCTGCTCCAGCAAAATGGCTTACAAGGGAGATAACAGTACATAGTCTTATGCACAGCCACAAGTGGTTGGAAGCTTTGGGCCTGATTTTCTTCTCACATGCCCTGGAGTAAACAAAAAGTTGCTCCACTGAAATCCACTGAGCCAGATTCTCAGCTGGTGCAAATTGATGTAGCTCCATTGAAGGCAATGGGGCTCTGCTGAACTACCTGGCCGAAGGTCTGGCCCAACTGAGGTGCACCTGTGTAAGTGAGCAAATAAGTCCTGTGTCTCTGTCTGTTGTCTTTTCTGGTGGCCAGGTTTTTAGCAATAGGTGTGATGAAACAGGAAGAGACTGGTAATGTCAGTGCTACACAGTAGAGGTTCCTTTCAAAAAGATACAGTGCTTGCAGCATCATGTGGGCTGCTTTACAAATGGTTGCTATGTATGCCCTAATGCAAATGAGCCTAGCCAGGGTGCCATTCAAACAGATGGGCGTGAGTGCGAGAAGGGCCAACAAGACTGCATAGCATATGTGCATTCATTGTAGGTGTTGCTGGCAGGAATCCTAGTTAGGGATGTTCATATTTTTTGTCTATCCGTAGGTTACACACCTATAGTTAGAGAAACAGTGTCAACCTGGAAAAGTGACATTTAACAGCTGTTTCTCAGTTAGCTTTCCTGTTGGGAACTTAAAGCTGAAATGTTTCTTGAAGTCCAATTTGCCTAGGTTTACAAACACATTTTCCTGTTCCTTTGAACTGGGAAAGTGGAGGCTGTGCTTTTACTCCCTGTTTCACATCCATAAACAGAGGAATCTCAGCTAGGAGTAGAAAGGTTAGTTTACATCTAAATTTGGCACTGGTGCAACTGCTGCTGGAATACTGTGTCTGGATCTGGTGCCCACAATTCAAGAAGGATGTTGATAAATTGGAGAGGGTTCTGAGAAGAGCCACGATAATGTTTAAAAGATTAGAAAACAGGCCTCATACTGATAGATTCAATGTGCTCAATCTATTTAGCTTAATAAAGAGAACTTAGGTGGTGAGTTGATTACAGTCTATAAGTATCTCCATGGGGAACACTCTTTGGTTTAGCAGAGAAAGATATAACATGGTCTAATGGCTTGAAAAGTTAACACTAGACAAATTCAGATGGGAAATAAGTCAAATTTTTAACAATGAGAGTAATTAACCATCAGAACAATTTACCAAGGGTGGTGGTGGATTCTCCATCACTGGCTATTTTAAAATCAAGATTGGATGTTTTTCTAAAAGATCTGCTCTAGGAATCATTCTGGGGAAGTTCTGTGGCCTGAGTTAAACATGAGGTCAGACTAGATGATCAAAATGGTTCCTTCTGGCCTTGGAATCTATGCTCCAGATTGATGTCATCTTCATGTTTCCCTCCTCTACAAACTCACGCTTTATATCCTTGCCCTTATTGAGACTGCCTTGCAAAGTGGGAGTTCCTCCAGTGTGGGGTGATCCCTCAGGGTGTGGAATTGCCAGCATGATTCCTACTCTACACCCTCGGAGACAACCCTGTTGTCGGGGTTATGGTGGGAGAAAGGGAGTGAGTGTGGCTGCTACACCTGTCTGATATTTGGTTGCCAGAGCAGCCCTTTAGAGGTTATTAAACAGCCACTACAACTTAGAGCAGCTCTAAATCTGCATTAAGTTGTGCCTTGGAAGTAGGGTGGAATCCGGCAGTGCATATCTCGTTATGAGGATCTGGCCCATTGTGTATATTCATTCCTTTAAAAGGAGTGATTGAAACAGCTGAACTGTGCTGTATCTCCAGATATAGATTTTCTACAGGTCTGCCAGTGGAAGGTGAGGACTCCCCAGTGCCTGCATAATTACCAGCCAAAATACAGCCCGTGCTCAAGCAGCTATACCCCTGCACTGACTCATGAGATGGGCGCACCCTTAACAGAGTCGAAGTTCAAATACACACCTGAACTATCCAGGCTTGCTGAATTTACAACATCTTGTGGCAACAACCCTTTTTATGGTTTATTATTAGCACTTCCAGTTCCACGTGGAGCTGCGTGCTCATTTCAGACCCTAAAGAAAGATTTGGTACCCGTTCAATTCTGTTAATGGGAAAAAGCTTGAGGTGGGAGGGAAAAGTTTCTTATGTACTTTTAAAATAGGTTTGCCCATCCCCAATGGTGACCCTAGTAAAAGGCTAGCCTCCTATCTCCCCTTATCTTCTCTCCTTCCTTACCCAACCTCCGGCTCCCTTTACTTCCCAGAACAGTGCTACATCTCCAGCTATGACAGAATGACACCAGTTCTGCTCTGTTAGCAAAATTGTTCATCATTTCATCCAAAGCACGTTAGCTGACAGCCAAAAATTAAACAAGAAGCTTCTATTGTGATGCAAATCACCATGGCTGTGTGCTGGAGAATCTGGAAATCTTACTTAAGTCTCTTAATTCTCAGCTGTCAGAAATGTTTTTTGTTTGCGGGCCTAATTAAAAAATACTTTTCCTGCCCACATCAGATAACTATGCTGCATAAACCCAATTTATCTTTTTCAGTACCAGTTGCTATTGGTTCTGATGTTGAGCGAACGTATTCACTAAGAAAGCAAGGAATACTTCTAACCAGTCAATTCAGGTGGCAAAGCTTCTTTATTTAGTAATAGCCGTCTGAATTGATAGCACTTAAGGTTCAGCAGGGTTATTTATCTTTCCAACGAAGAGTGTGCTGTTGGTAGTTCTATCAAAAATCATCACCAGGAAGGGAGAGTTGAATTCAACGTTTAGAGGAACAGACATCGGCATTATTTCAATGGCAGTGGCTGCTGCTGCCTCTGTGCCTCTCTCATCAATGTTCAGCACGGCCTTATGGACAACCTGTGGGAGATAAAGCGTACATTGCAGTTCTGGGCAGAGAACAGTAGCTTGTAAGTAAAGATTAATCTGATGGCTTCTAGAGCTGTTTAGAAAGTCTCCTGGGGAAGAGTGGGCAGATGGACAGGACTGAACAGACACTACAGAAAGAGAGGACATTTTCTTATTCTAGCAATTGCCACATCTCTGAGAAACAAGTTAATCGAATCATAGAAATTCAGGGCTGGAAGAGACCCCAAGAGGTCGTCTAGTCCACCCCTCTGCGCTGAGGCAGGATTAAGTATACCTAGACCATGCCTGACATATGTTCATCAACCTGTTCTTAAAAGCCACCAATGATGGGTATTCCTCCACCTTCTTAGGTAACTTGTTCCAGTCCTTAACTGTCTTTGTAGTTAGAAAGTTTTTCCTAATATCTAACCTAAATCTCCCTTCCTGCAAACTATGCTGATTACTTCTTGGTCTACCCTTGGTAGACATGAAAAACAATTGATCAATGAAAATTTTTAGTTATAGGTCTATACCTCCTTATAGTTATAACACTTTTTTCATATTTGAAGACTATCATCATGTCCCCCCCTCTGTCTTCTCTAGACTAAACACGTCCAATACTTTCAACCTTTCCTCATAGGTCAGGTTTTCTATACTTCTTTTCATTGTCGTTGCTCTCCTCTGGGCTCCAGTTTGTCCACGTTTCTTAGAATGTGGTGCCCAAAACTGGACATGCTGGATCTGTTTGATCCTCCCCTCTATGAAGAAGATTTTTGTTTCCATCTACAAAGAATAGTCTCAATCGCAGATCTCCAAGCTCTCTGGAAGGGATGGAGAACTGGTTTCTGAGGGATTATGGCTGAAATTCACCTGTGTGCCGAGGACCAGCACAAGGCATAAGTACCTCTTGTGCCCTCTAAGACCAATAAATATGGGAGAAGCATCTAAATTGCTTTTATTAGTCTCTTTACACGTGGGGGAAAGGAAACAACTGAAGGTATTTGGGCAAACACAGCTAAACAGCTACTATAAATGACATCCAGTTAAATTCCAGAAATTAGTCCAAAAACATAGATGCTTATCTGAAGTGTATCCCTTAACCCTGAGATCTTCTCTTCTTTCTCTACGACCCACCCCTTCATGATATCCCCACCTTGAATTGCCATCTCGTGGGGAATGGGATGCCATTTAGTTTCCTACCCCCTGCCTGCACCTCCTCCAGACTCATTGGGGTGGCCAGCCTGCACTCCAGTCCTACTTTCCTGGGGCAGGAGGCTGGGCAGCATCTTCCAAGTACCTTTGGCAGCTTCTGTTTAGAATTCATCCCTGCTGTAAACCCCCTGATCTGAGCAGAGTTAAGCCAGGGATGGATCCATCCCATTATGACTGACAATCAGACATGGTGACACTCTGCTAAGCAAGGTACATTTTAACATGGCATTTTGAAAAGGAAAAGAGAACCCCCGCCTTTGCAAACTTACTCTTGAAACCTGCAGCTCAGGGTCCCCAGTGATTCCAGACAGATCAGCTTGTTTGGTGAACACATCAGTAATGCCCATTTTGATGAGATGGTCCTTTAAATCATAGGTAGCAGAGATCGAAAATTTTGGAATGTACAGGTTTGCTGAGCTGTTAGAAGAAGAAACACAACAAGACGCTAAAATATTTCACTTAGGTCAGAATACAGTGTACAAGCTATTTAGCTTCTGTGACTTACAGGAAGACCCCAGGGAGTAGGCACGCTCCTTTGTGTACAGTACTAACTGTCCCTCCGATTTCCAGGGCTTTCAAATGGGTCGAACTCACCTCTGATGTAACACCTCTGCCTTCGGTGATATTACACCAGGTCTAAAATTGGCCATTTAGTTCATGTGGTCTCTCATATTTTTTGTTGCTCTTCAGTGGACTTACACCAATGATGAATTTAGCCCAAGATGCTCCAGAGTATGCAGCTGAGAATTGCAGTAACTTTTTTTTGTCAGTATCACATTGCCAGCTGCTATCCAATTTACTGCCCGATATCTCTAACTCCTCTGTGACGCTTTATATTTCAGTATCCTCAGTAACTTCTGCAACACCTCCCCCTTTAGTATCATCTAGCTCAGGGGTGGGCAACCTTTCAGAAGTGCTGCGCCGAGTCTTCATTTATTCACCCTAATTTAAGGTTTTGCATGCCAGTAATACATTTTAACGTTTTTAGAAGGTCTCTTTCTATAAGTCTATAATATATAATGAAACTATTGTTGTATGTAAAGTAAATAAGGTTTTTAAAATGTTTAAGAAGCTTCATTTAAAATTAAATTAAAATGCAGAGCCCCCCGGACCAGTGGCCAGGACCCGGGCAGTGTGAGTGCCACTGAAAATCAGCTCCCGTGCCATAGGTTGCCTACCCCTGATCTAGCTAATTAGCACCAGCAAACCAAATTAGCATGTTTCTTCCATCCTCTTCCCGATTGTGAACCAACTTGTTAAATATGACCAGGACTAACACTGATCTCTGCCTCAATGGACTCCTGGCCCAGCTTGACTTTGGACATGATCCAAAGCCCACTGACCTATTGAGAGATTCCAGTTAACTTCAGTAGGCTTTGGATCAGGCCCATATTGCTCTTTATCAGCACATTTTGATTACACTCCTTCAACCCATGCCCATATTCGAACCAATGTGAACTAATTTATCTAGTACGATTTTATTAGATGCCGCACCAAATGCTTTACAGAACTGCAAACACAAGACTTGTTAAAAGAGAGTTCAGGCAGATGTAGTGAGAGCCATGGGTGCAAATAGGCTTCTCTTGATTATTAATAGTGAATCAGTGCGGAACTCAGAAAGTAGGCTGACTTGACTGATGCAACTTCTCTAACGGTTCTAGCATCTCTTCTCACTCCAGCAAGTTGCAGCAGTGGAAAGTTGTAGCTGATGTTGATTCCAGCAGTGGGAGCTAGCAGAACTTCATCAGAACATTATACACCTCTACCTCGATATAATGCTGTCCTCGGGAGCCAAAAAATCTTACTGTGTTATAGGTGAAACCGCGTTATATCGAACTTGCTTTGATCCGCCGGAGTGCGCAGCCCCACCCCCCCGGAGCACTGCTTTACCGCATTATATCTGAATTTGTGTTATATCGGGTAGCATTATATCGGGGTGGAGGTGTAGCTTGAAAAATAAAATCCTAGAAAATCAGGAAATCCACAAATAACCATAACTCTTGTTGATCATGGAATTCAATGATCCTTGTAATGTGTATACAAGTTTATAACAAGTATTTCTAGTATTCTTCAGATTTAGAAAATGAATAAGTAATACATTTTGTGCCTGTCATTTCCTCTTTGTCTTCTAGGTGAAAGAGTTTGTCATAATTTTCTTAACTTGTTTCAGAGAATGAGGTTCTTGCGGTCTACACAACCATGTGATTGAATTCTCTGTTAGTTGTGATTCTGGTTTATGAAAGGTGTTAATACCACTGGCAATTTGTCAAGATACTTCAAAATGCAATTCTGTCCTGAAAAGTGACTGTGGAAATTGCATCTTCTTGATCAACCAAACTGATTACATTAGTGACTCAAACACACTTTTACTACTTTTTATTCCTGACAGCCCTGCAGAACCGATGCAGCTCTGGGAGAGAAAGCTGGATTGTATTCCAGTCCATGCATCACTGGAAGAATGATTAAATATATTCCAATTGCAGGATCTTTATTGATGGGAATGCCTGAGCGAAAAAAGAACCCAGCTTGACTCTGAAAGCTCAGGGTGAGTTTGCAGGGTTGGCAATTAGGAGAAAAAATTGTTAAACTGAGCAGGTCTGATTTGGAGTCACTGAGAGATATAAACATGGAACCCCACAGTGTCAGTTTCACAGTTTTACTTTTCAAAGTACATCAGGACTTCAGATGTGCCATGCCCCCATACTTGAATTGGCGACTCTATAATACTTTGAAATGGTACTTGACTGCCAAAAGATTACCTTGGATGGAGTGAGTTTGACCATCTGGACACAGTTTCTTTCCACAGAGCATCTTCTACCTGCTTCATTTTTCCTTTATTAGGCAGAATAAAAAATGCTGTAGCACTTCCATTGTAATAAAGTTGGACCACTGTGCAAGACAGCTCCCTATCGAAATGGAGGTCAAACCTGCCCATTTTGTGCATCATAGGAACTTTAACGATTGTTTCCTCATCCACAAAGAAGTCTCTTTCTTTAGTGTCCTCTGGCATAAAAGGCTTTTCCCACTTGCCTAACAGAAAGAAAGAGAATGCAGTTGAATATTCTGGAAAAGAGGAATTACACATACAGTCCAGGTGAACCATGTAAGGTTGTGTGTGTATGTAATTCAAAAGCTAATTTTTATTTATAACGGATTATTTGTTTTGCAACATGTATTTATTCGTAGGCCATAGAAATACCTAATCATAGTGGAACACCCCAGAAACATTAAGGAATTACAATAAGCCTTACAATGCCTAGGGCCCTACCAAATTCACAGTCCATTTTGGTCAATTTCATGGTTATAGGGTTTTTAAAATTGTAAATTTCATGATTTCAGCGATTTAAATCTGAAATTTCACAGTGTTGTAATTGTGGGGGTCTCAACCCAAAAAGGAGCTGGGGGGGCGGGGTTGCAGGGTTATTGTAGGGAGGGTTGCGGTACTCTGCTACCCTTGCTTCTGCGCTGCTGCTGGTGGTGCTCCAGCTGCCCAGCTCTGAAGGCAGAGCCACCGCCAGCAGCAGCACAGAAGTAAGGATGGCATGGTATGGTATTGCCACCCTTACTTCTGCGCTGCTGCCTGCAGAGCTGAGCCCTCAGTCAGCAGCCGCCACTCTCCGGCCGCCCAGCTCTGAAGGTAGCAGCGCAGAAGTAAGGGTGGCATGGTATGGTATTGTCATCTTTACTTTTGCACTGCTGCTGGTGGGGCATTACCTTTAGAGTTTGGCGCCCAGCCAACAGCCACCACTCTCCAGCTGCCCAGTTCTGGCAGCAGTGCAGAAGTAAGGATGGCAATACCATTACCCCACTAAAATAACCTAGCGACCCCCCTGCAACTCCCTTTTGGGTCAGGACCCACAGTTTGAGAAATGCTGGTCTCTCCCATGAAATCTGTATAGTAGAGGGTAAAAGCACACAAAAGACCATATTTCACGGGGGCAAACCAGATTTAACGGTCCGTGATGCATTTTTCATAGTTGTGAATTTGTTAGGGCCCTAACAATGCCCCACTGAGATAGGGAAGTATTATTATCCCTATTTCATAGTCAGGGAGGCACAGAGAGGTTAAAAAACATGAGAACTGGACTCAGACTCCTAATCCTGTGCTCTAATCACAAGACTATTTTTCTTCCTTTATTAGAATAATATAGGGGCATCTCTGTATTGCCCAGACATATAACTTTGAATGAATGGTTAAATGTTTTTAAAACTGTAGTTTTGAGGAAAGAAAAATTACTCTATTTGTGTGGGTTTATGATTAATTGGGGCCAAATTATGTGCTGTCGGGAAGACCAATTGTGTTTTAACTTGCCCATTACTTCCCTAGACTTGGGACCTGGTTTACTTTCTTTTGAACCCACTTGAATAATATGGATTTGAATTCAGATATCACAGGCTCACATTCTGTTGTGGAGACAGATGTAGTTTCACTGTAAGGTAAGTGCAACACTTTATATATGAAGCTCACTTTAGCTGTGTTGTGGTCAGAGGGCCTGATCCAAAACTCATTGACTTCAATGGAAAGACTCCTATTGACTTCAGTGGGCTTTGGATCAGGCCCATAACGGGCATTAAAACTCACTTTACTCTGCTTACACTGACTAGTTTCATTGTACAATGGCATATTGTAGCAGCATCAATGGTAGTGCTAACAAGGCACGAAACATGTCTGAAAAATATTTGTCTGCAGTAGATTGGCCACCCTTGAATCATGCAACCTTTGAAAGAGACCGATAAGAAGGATCAGGTAGTTCACTCATCTCTTAATGCTTACAAGCAAAAATGGGGGTAGGTGAGGAGTGCAACATTGTACTTATTACTAACTCTCTCTAAAGAAAACTCTAGTTCCAGATGAATGCTGTACCCGTGGGGGAATGATATGGGCCTCCCTTTGCCCCAAAATTCAGTGATGATGCAAGTTTGCTGTGTGCCTTGTGCTACAGGGTGCGGTTCATGTTTCCTCTCATAGCAGAGTGAGCCTGCAGCTGCTTTTCACAGCTAAGTGAACAGGGATGTGGGCATTTGGTTTTCCACCCATTTCTTTCTACAGCAACAACACTTATAAATCATAATGGAATGACTTGATAACTGTCAAGATAGGTCAATTTACAAGATTAACAATCTGTACAGTTTCCCATAGATTATAAAAAAGAACGGTAGTTTTCTTGTCTTAGATTCTAAGACCGATCATACTCAGCCATCTAAAACATATTAAAAAAACATCTGTCTATATATGTCTACTTACCTTTAAAGAAAATATAGCTAACCAAAATCATTGCAGTCTCCGGATCAAGGTCCTTGACTAATTCAACTATTTTCCCATGTGTTTTCTTCTCTACATAATCATTGATCTGTTTCTGAGCCTCTGCAGTATTCTTGAAGTTGATACTAAAAGCTTTTGCTTCATACAGGTTTTTGACGTCCTCTAAAAACTTTTCTAGTGCTTTCAGTTTTTCTTTTAGAAACAAGGCGTTTCCCATATCAAGTTGGAACTCACTGTCAGGATGGTTTAGAATGTGGATGAGATTATGGAAACCATCATGTATCTCCTTCTCCTGAAGTTCTGTCAGATTAAAGGCAAGTCCTTCCAGAATCTGAGTCAGAGTGGCTGATTTAGCACCAAGGGCCAGCATTGCAAAGGCAGTGGAGATGCTAACGGGAGAGAAGAAAATGTTCTTCTTAGGGGCTTCTGAGGTAATCTGCTTGTAGAGTCTAAATGCAAAATCAGCATTGCTGGGAGCTAGTTTGAGGCAGTCACCTACATGATGGTGTTCCTCATGGTGTTCCTCATGAACTGTATCTTTATGATGGTCATGTCCATTGTGGTGGTCAGGCAGGTGATTGCAATGGGCAACAGCATGAAGCCCAGCAAGTAACAAACACAGATAGAGGACGGGCTTCATCTTCCAGTGGAACTACTGTGTGTGGCAAAAACAAATTGGTTAATAAGTGTAAAATAAATAAATAAACCTAGTAGTGAAAATTACTCTCTCATCCTCATATAATAGGTGATCCTGTGATTAACTCTTCGGTGATTAAATTTTTGTATGGCCCAACTCTGTTCTTAATGGTGTCCTTAGCCTCCCTGCAATTCTCCTACATGCTCCTCCTCTGCTCCACCTCCCTCATCCCCATGACCATCCAGTGTTATTGCCGAAAAAGCAAGGGTAGGTCATTGAAGGTGCTGTGTATTTAATTTAGGTCAAAGGACATAGAGGGGAGACTATGCAGTGGATGTTACTTTACTTGTATGGACACATGTGACTGTTTAAAGTATGGCACCTCTTGTGAGCCAAAATACTACAGTGCTGGAGATTGCTTTTGACACTAAGGCTCTAAGATTGTTCACAACAGGAGGGCCACTGGGTTAGGAGAGCCAGAAATCTTGTGAGTCAAGAAAAGGGGACGAGTTAGGCAGGCAGGAATCACTGTCTAAAGCTGAATACAAGTTGAGGGGACACATCTGGACTGGTTCTTATTGTCTCTGAGCTGGTTCCTCCATCACTGCTTTTAAATACCCTAATTATTGTCAGGTTTACAAGATGCTGCATTTCAGCAAAAGATGCCTGGCTTTTTAGAGCAAACCCAAAAACTCTTACACTCTGTGTAACAGTGAGATACCTCAGTGAAAAAACCCATCTAGAAAGAATGTGAAATAATGTTCTTCCCTTCAGAAACCAGTAAACCCACTGGAATGGTTCATTTTTTCAACACTACAAAAAAAAATGTTTTCATGCTCAGGGACATTTTAGAAAGTTATTTTCCTTTTACAGGCCTCTTTAACTTCAGCAGGTGCTCTCTTGGTCAAGAATAATATTCCAGTTCCCAACATACTCTAGAGCTGAGAACTAGGTTTGCCAACTGTCCTGGTTTTCCTGGGGGCATCCCTTTTTTTTAGGTAGCTGTCCCAGGAAATCCGTAAGTCTTCTCAGGACATTAAAAGTCCCATTGTTGTCAGTCACACCCCTGCGGGCTCCCTCAGGCCCTAGGGGCTATGGTGGGGGAGTCAGGGGGCACTGGTGCCTGCACAGAGGTAGCTCTGGCTCCAGAGTGTCTGGGAGCTGCAGGGATGGGTTGGCTTGGGAGCTGCAAGCAGGACAGGAAGAGCTTGGGTCCGGGAGTGGCCAGTTACCACCATGCAGGTACTGTCTGTGGGATTGACCACAAGGTGGCAGCAAGGTGGGTTCAGCGGATGCTGTGCCCTGCTTGGTGAGGTCAGTAGCTGTGGCAACCCCAGGAGCAGAAGTTCGTGGGGGTTGTGCCATCTCCCATTGGTGGGATGGGCAGGTAGTACCCAGGGTGTATGTGGTAGGAAGGGCAGGAAGATGCCCTGGTATTTTGTACCTCAGAGGGCAGATGTCCCAGAATAATACGGGTGAACATAATCCAAAACTCGTTGAAGACAATGACATTATTTTCTGTTGACTTCAATGGGTTTAAGATCAGACCCATAGAAGTCAACCCATTTCTGTTTGCCTTCTTTCCTTCTGGTTGCAGGAAGTACATTATTTTGTCCGCTAACGACTGTATAAACCCATCATCAAGTGAGTTTGGAATCTTAATCTGGATGTGAGTATCAGAGCTGAACTCCTTTCTAAACATGAATTTACCTGCAGCTGGGCCAAACAAATGGCACGAGGGTTGTGAATTGGTTTGAGAAATACGGGGCCACATTCACTGAATTTCACTCAGGAAGGTGTAAATTGAAGGTCCCTGCACCAACAGTGGCCTTGCATCCCAGCAGGGACAAAACTCCAAAGAGTATTATCAAGGGTATTTGCTCACTGCTGTCTCTTGGCTATCTCTCTGGAGGGAGCAGATTTATTTTATCCCATTAATATCCACTTGCCATGATGTAACATTGCACAAATAGAAAAATATTGCAGTTAGGACTGGGCAAATATTACAAAATATTTCCAGTGAATAATCACTCTAATTTTTAAAGGAATATGCTTCACTTTGTGTCTGTATCTTTTTATTGTCTTTCTGCAAATATTTGATCCCTTGGGTTTTAGAAGCATGAATATTTGTAAAAAGCAGACTTCTGTTTGCAAATATTGCAGAAAAGCAGAACATCTGCAAGTGTTCATAGCAATCAAATTTAAAATTCACATACATATTATTTAAAATGGCTATTCTTGTGTTCTCATCCAATCAGGACACAGAAACAATACCTCATGACTTATCTGTCTAGTTTTACAAAGCTCCTAATTTGAATATTTGGCGCTAACGCTCTCCAGACAATGTGAATAAAACCATGTGAAAAGAAATCAACTCTCATAACACATGAACCAGAGCTAAGCCTAATCTGCTCACAGATTCTCTGCAAGCCTACGCTTTGGATACATTTGGATAAATTATTCATTGTGAACTGTTTACTCAGCTCTAGTCACAATTTATCTAGTTATCATCAATATCAATGAATATTTCATTTCACATCAAAGCCACCACTATTCTTCGCTCTCATCTCTTTTAGTGCCTAACACTAAACATACAATATTGTTGGAATTTTATATGGACAGATTTATTAGCCAATTCACATTTACTTGGAATGTGAGATACATATTGAGTTTGAATGTCCCTGTTCAAGAAGTAATTTTAGTGGCTCAGACAAGATGTTTCAATTACAGCTGTATTTCAATATGAATTCCAATTTTCTGTATTGTTTTAGTGTATATTGTTTTAAATTTTTGATTAGTTTGTCTTGCGCTACATAACTATAATAGTTTTTTTTTCCCCTGGCTCGGTTGTTTTTGTGGCTGACTGATTAACTTTCATAGAGTTAATCACATTGCATTTCAATTTTCAATTCACAGTCAGAATCTAATATAATATGGGCCTGATTCTGGGCTAGAGATTTACTTTTTTTTTTTAAATTGAAATCTGAGATTCTCACATATTCATAGAAATGTAGGGCCAGAAGGGACCTTGAGAGGTCATCAAGTCCAGCCCTCTGCACTGAGGAAGGACCAAGTAAATCTAGACCATCCCTGACAGGTGTTTGTCCAACCTGTTCTTAAAAACCTCCAATGATGGGGATTCCACAACCTTCCTTGGAAGCCTGTTCCAGAGGTTAACTATCCTTATAGTTAAAAAGTGTTTCCTAATATATAACCTAACCTCCCATGCACAGATTAATCTCATACCTTCACCTGACTCCAGGAGCTTGGACTTTAAGAAACATACCAAATATTGCAAGACTCAAAATAAAATCATGAGAGATGCCAACACTGGTTACTCAAGCTTCAGGCTAGTGTGGCTCCATTCTAGTCAGTGAAATTCTACCTGAATGAAACTGGTGTAACACAGTAGAGACCCAGGCTGTCTATATCAGAATTGTAGAGGACAAGGCAAGTGGGGGCCTGACCTCTGCAATGAACTCTCTTGAGGCGTGAGCCCTGTGTCTGAATGGAGTGCATGACAAAATTGAGGCCCAAAGAATTACAAATTAGGGTATTTTTCAAGCATTCATAATATATTTCAAGGACCTGATGGTGCAAAGTGCTCAATTCCATTAATTTCAGTGGATGAAATGGGGCATTTAGTACCTTGCAGGATCAGGGTCTTGTGCTAAAGCATTGGATAAGTATAATAGCAGAATGTGTGTTCTTAACTATGCTAGAAATACCCTTGGGCACTTAAACAGAAGACCCAGGTCAGCCTGCCATTTCTGTTTTAGGGCTGGTCAAAAATGTTTATGCTCATTTAATTTTATAATTATTTTAAAATGTAGGGTTTGGCATTCCTTCCAAAGTCCTGCAGTTTGGAAACCTGGACTGATCTTTAGGAGTAGAAAGAAAAATTTAAATATAATTAAGTTTTTGGACTATAATTTAGTTTTTCAATATTATAGGCCTAATTCTGCACTAAGATAAACTGTCTCTATTAGTCTGTCATTGAGCTGAGCCAAGAACAGAGGTGGGGGCAAAGGTGGCTATTGATTTCAATTTTTTAAAAAATCATTTAAAATCTGAGAGACATAAGGTGGGTGAGGTAATATCTTTTACTGGACCAACTTTTGTTGACAAAATAGACAAGCTTTTGAGCTACATAGAACTTGTCTTCAGGTTTGCAAAAGGTGATCAGAATGTCACAACTAAATCCAAGGTGTAATAGATTATTAAGCATAAAGAGTTAACACATGTTGCAAGAGATCATTCAAGATAAAGTGGGCAATTAACACCTCTGCAGTCATTTAAAATCTGACTTTTTGTCCCATAAAAGAAGGATAGTTCCAACGATATATACTGATTGAAAAGGGATTTTATTTAAGGCAAATACAGTATGAGAAGCAAGCCACTTCATGCATTCAGGAATATGATTTTAAAGCTCCATGGATTAAGGGACTATCTAATGAAATAGTCTTTTTAATAGACTCTTTGCCCTGCAAGCTTTCAGAGTATTTTCCCCCTCAGTAAGACTGGGAGCCATTGCTTTGGACTTCATATTTGCTGTGGTTGCTGTATTTGCCTTTCACAGTTTGCCAGGAGATCAGATAATTATAATTATCAAGAGACGCTATTTAAATCAGAATGTGTTATAAAGCACAAACTACAATATCCTACACTTACTTTATGATTCAGGGTTTCTGTTACCAAAGACAATTCCTTACAATTCCTTAAAATGCAAATACAATGCAACCTGCACAAAATTAGAATAATATTTCACTATTTTATAGTGCTTTTCATCAGCAGATCTCAGTCTAGTCTAGACTGGATATAAACACAGGATTCGAAGTCAGGTGTGCCTGAGTTCTAGTCCCAGGTCTGCACTGATTTGCTGTGTAGCCTTAGAGAAATCACTTCACCCCTCTGTCTCAGTTTCCCTCTTGTTCTGTGTTAAGCATTGACAAAGTGCTGAGGGTTGTAGGAGATGTGATTCCTGCCATGCAGAACTTTCTGTTGAAACAGGCAAATGACTCAAGAACATGCTGAGACTCAGAGGATGGCGGTGCTTAGGGCAGTTTGCTTTTAATGGACTTGGTAATCATGTTTGACTGACATAAGTCAGCATTTGTCCTGTCATGCTGATTTTACAGCTGAGAATGGCAGCTCTTGCTTCCCCAGTGGCGTGATGGAGAAAACCCTGGGACTAACTGGAGCCACATTATTAAAATCCCACCAGCAAACTGAGAGGAGGGCTGGGGTAAATGCCCTGTCTCTGGTGGAACTTGTTCCCTGTCTGGATACCACTAACTTACCTGTGCTAGAGACACTATCTCTGTGATTTGGAAAAAGACATCCCTGAATACAATCTTCTGTAGGATAGTTTAAGTACTGGCTACTTAAAAAGTCCTACGTTGTAGAGGACATGTCCTGCATCCTTTACAAGCTTTCCAGAACTCCCAGTTCAAACGACACAAGGTGAAAACTGCTATACTAGTAATATGCTAAGGCACAAAGGAGAAACACCTCCATCAAATACATAATCTTATTCACCAGATGGTGCTGCTTCCCATCCTTCATTCTGGTTATAAGATAGCAATTTCTAAGCAAGGAAAAATAAAATAAGCAGATTCCCTAGTTCCTGAATGCTCCATTCTTTGAGCACTCCCCCTCCCCAAGACACGAGATTAATTTCTGCCATCATAAAAATCAATAGCAGCTTTTCCCTGACTTCAGTGTGATCACTCATAGAGATCAGCACTGCCTACAAGGGACATTTTTGTGCTAAATCCCTGTTAAATTACTGTCACCATATAACTGCTTACCCACCTGCTGTGAAGATTAGTCGACTAGTGCTTTTACAGTGCTCTGATCAGGTAACGTACTACGTGCATTTTAAATATCATCATGGTTATTGCACCCTAAAATGGTTGCTTACGACACATTTCCTTATACCAAACAGAACAAAAGGCACCACCATGTGAATCAAATGTCATAACATAAATTGCATGCAACACTGGTAATACACATTTGAAATCCCCATGGTAAAATGATTACTTACCGCAGGTTCCAAGAATCCTGTGGTGTTCACCAGGCTGTGCTGCACTTTGCTTTGCTATTTATGCTGCTAAAAAGCATTATGAAAGCAAAGTGTCCTCTAGTAAAGATTAACCATGTCTGCTAAGGGTTAGTACTTTACTGATTGCACAGAGCAAACAGTGATGACGTTAGTTTTACGGCGCACCCAATTTTGCTGTGTGTGCATGCCCTAAATGTGGGTTTGTGCACATTGGACATAGGTTTCCACCTCACTTCTGTTTATGCTACAGTGAGGAACACTAAAGCCCCAGGCTTGCAACTACTTACATGCATGAGTAACTTTACTCATTTTAATAATCCCATTGGTTTCAAGTGAGTAAAATTACATGTGTATAGTACTGCCTTGGGGCCTAATGGCAAACCTCAGGTAACTAAGTACTGCCAGCAGATCTCGTCTTAATAGTTCAGATTCCTTGTTTCCATCCCTGAAAACTTTTATTAGCTCTTACACTGTGTATGTAATGCATATAAAACTAAACACCTATTACTTATCTACATTCCCATTGACAAAGCAAGTAACCGGGACCCTCCCCCCCCAAAAAAATTAAATAAAAAGGCATCATTTATGTTTGTAGTGACTATAGGTTGCTATAGTGACTGGCAAATTCCACTGTGTTTGCTATGTTGAATAAAAATGATTAGAACACAGGCTGGTAAATGCAATGTTCAAGTATGTTCTAGTTCTTTTATAATCTCACATAGGAATCAAGGACAGAATCAGGCCAGATAGTGGATACCAGCAGTCAGCTTAACTTATAAAATGATAATAGTTTAAATAAAACAATAGGTTTACCAGTGTATTTTTGTGATCTCCTTTTTACTACAAATACCATGATTTTCATTCAGAACTGGCAGAACACTGTCTGCTAATGATGGATTCCAGCTCTCAAGTTATTTACAGGCTGGTTACTGATGAGGATGGGAAAACCAAGTTAATCACAGATGCGTGTTGTTTGCCATTCTGTAGTCAGCGTTTACCTGTCATTACTGCACAGTGGACCTGATTTACCCCTCCCTGTCACCCAGTGTAGTCATTGGCACCTGGGCACAGTGCTACCGTTCTGAGCCGATAATGTCTGACGCTCACCTTATACAGGTGTCGGTGACTGCACAAGGTGCAAATGGGAGAATCAGGCCCAGTTTAGCTCATGTCCCCAGATTCACACATGTGTAGATCTCCTCCCTCCAACATGGCAAGGGATAGCTCAGTGGTTTGAGCATTGGCCTGATAAACCCAGGGTTGTGAGTTCAATCCTTGAGGGGGGCCACTTAGGGAACTGGGGTAAAAAAACTGTCTGGGGATTGGCCCTGCTATGAGCAGGGAGTTGGACTAGATGGCCTCCTGAGGTCCCCTCCAACCCTGATATTCTATGAATTTCGGGGGGGGGGGAGTTGTCTCTTCAGACTTGTTCCTTCTTTGCCCCCTCCCCCTTACTCTGGACTCCACATTGTCTCTCTGTTGGTCTGGGAACCTACCTGTGGGGAAAGTAGCAGAGGCTAGATGGGCTGAGGAGTGGAGTAAATGGGCTTGGTGGCCCTCTCTGGCTCAAATGAGCTAACCTAGCAAAGATAGTGTAGCCTGGAGGAGCCTGGTATCCCAGAGAACATTTATGGTTGAAGTGAGGCTCTGGGTCAACTGGGTGACTGACAGCCACTAGGAGAGTGGATGATGGGAGAAGCAGGAGTCACCAGCTGGCCCTCTGTGCTGTTGTGGAAGAGAGGGCTGTAGGTTTAAGGCTTCAGTCCAACAAAGCACTTAAGCATGTGTCTAGCTTTAAGCACATGCACAGTCCCATTGGAGCCCAGATTAGGGATATGGTTCCCTGTTTCTGTGCCCTACCCCATCTATTGACTCTGGTTCTGACTCTTGGCTTGATTCTGGCAATGCCAATGATTCAGAGGGAATTAACAGAACAGGGTAATTATCGAGTAATCCATCCCCTGTCATCCAGTCCTAGAATCTGGCAGTTAGAGGCTTAGAGACACTCAGAGCATGGGGTTGCAACCCTAAAGATTTTGGCTGCTAGCCATTGAAAGACCCATCCTCCATGAACTTATCTAATTCTTTTTTGAATCCAGTTATACTTTTGACATTTACAACATCCCTTGGCAACAAGTTCCACAGGTTGACTTGTGTTGTTTTAAGAAGTACTTCTTTATGTTTGTTTTAAACCTGATGCCTATTAATTTCATCAGGTGACCCCGGGTTCTTATGCTATGTGAAGGGGTAAATAATACTTCCTTATTCACTTTCTCCACACTATTCATGACTTTATAGATTTCTTTCATATCCCCCCTTAGTCGTCTCTTTTCCAAACTGAACACTCTGTCTTTTTTTCATCTCTTCTCATATGAAAGCTGTTCCATCCCCCAAATCTTTTATGTTGTCCTTCTCTGTACCTTTTCCAATTTTAATATATCTTTTTTTTGAGATGGGGCTCCCAAAATTGTACACAGTATTGAAGGTGTGTGCATACCATGGATTTATATAGTGATGTTATGATACTTACTGTCTTATTATCCATCCCTTTCCTAATGGTTTCTAACATTCTGTTAGCTTTTTTGACTGCCACTTCACACTGACCAGATGTTTTCGGAGAACTGACATCTGCTGTGAGAGCAATTCAGCAATGCACGGACTATCCAGGAAGTTTTTGGAGAGTGTTGGGGACAACTTCCTCGTGCAAATGCTGGAGGAACCAACTAGGGGCCGTGTTTCTCTTGACCTGCTGCTCATAAATAGGGAAGAATTGGTAGGGGAAGTAGAAGTGGGTGGCAACCTGGGCATGAGATGGTCGAGTTTAGGATCCTGACACAAGGAAGAAAGGAGAGCAGCAGAATACGGACCCTGGACTTCAGAAAAGCAGACTTTGACTCCCTCAGGGAACTGATGGGCAGGATCCCCTGGGAGAATAACATGAGGGGGAAAGGAGTCCAGGAGAGCTGGCTGTATTTTAAAGAAGCCTTATTGAGGACGCAGGAACAAACCATCCCGATGTGCAGAAAGAATAACAAATATGGCAGGCGACCAGGTTGGCTTAACAGAGAAATCTTCAATGAACTTAAGTACAAAAAGGAAGCTTACAAGAGGTAGAAACTTGGACAGATGTCTAGGAAGGAGTATAAAAATATTGCTTGAGCATGCAGGTGTGTAATCCAGAAAGCCAAAGCACAATTGGAGTTGCAGCTAGCAAGGGATGTGAAGGGTAACAAGAAGGGTTTCTACAGGTATGTTAGCAACAAGAAGAAGGTCAGGGAAACTGTGGGACCTTTGCTGAATGGGGGAGGCAACCTAGTGACAGATGATGTGGAAAAAGCTGAAGTACTCAATGCTTTTTTTGCCTCGGTCTTCACAGACAAGATCAGTTCCCAGACTGCTGTACTGGGCAACATAGTATGGGGAGGAGGTGAGCAGCCCTCAGTGGTGAAAGAACAGGTTAAGGACTATTTAGAAAAGCTGGACATGCACAAATCCATGGGCCCGGATCTAATGCATCCGAGGGTGCTGAGGGAGTTGGCAGATGTGATTGCAGCGCCATTGGCCACTATCTTTGAAAACTCGTGGCAATCGGGGGGGTCCTGGACGACTGGAAAAAGGCAAATATAGTGCCCATCTTTAAAAAAGGGAAGAAGGAGAATCCAGGGAACCACAGACTGGTCAGCCTCACTTCAGTCCCCGGAAAAATCATGGAGCAGGTCCTCAAGGAATCTATTTTGAAGCACTTGGAGGAGAGGAAGGTGATCAGGAATAGTCAGCATGAATTCACCATGCCTGTGATGAAGTCATGCCTGACCAACCTGATTGCCTTCTCTGATGAGATAACTGTCTCTGTGGATATGGGGAAAGCGGTGGACATGATATACTTTGACTTTAGCAAAGCTTTTGATACAGTCTCCCACAGTATTCTTGCCAGCAAGTTAAAAAAGTATGGATTGGATGTATGTACTATAAGGTGGATAGAAAGCTGGCTAGATCGTCGGGGTCAATTAGTAGTGATCCATGGCTCGATGTCTAGTTGGCAGCGGATATCAAGTGGAATACCCCAGGGGTCTGTCCTGGGGCTGGTTTTGTTCAACATCTTCATTAATGATCTGGATGATGGGATGGATTACACCCTCAGCAAGTTCACAGATGACACTAAGTTGGGGGGAGAAGTAGATACATTGGAGGATAGGCATAGGGCCTAGAGTGACCTGGACAAATTGGAGGACTGGGCCAAAAGAAATCTGATGAGGTTGAACAAGGACAAGTGCAGCGTCCTGCACTTAGGATGGAAGAATCCCATGCACTGCTACACACTGAGGACCGACAGACAAAGTGGCAGTTCTCCAGAAAAGGATCTGGGGATTACAGCAGATGAGAAGCTGGATATGAGTCAACAATGTGCCCTTGTTGCCAAGAAGGCTAACAGCATTTTGGGCTGTATTAGTAGGAGCATTGCCAGCAGATCAAGGGAAGTGATTATTCCCCTCTATTCTGCACTGGTGAGGCCACATCCGGAGTATTGCTTCCAGTTTTTGGCCCCCACACTACAGAAAGGATGTTGACAAATTGGAGAGAGTGCAGCAGAGGGCAATGAAAATGATTAGGGGGTTGGGGCACATGAGGAGAGGCTGAGGGAACTGGGCTTATTTAGTCTGCAGAAAAGAAGAGTGAGGGGGGATTTGATAGAAGACTTCAACTACCTGAAGGGGGTTCCAAAGAGAATGGAGCTAGGTTGTTCTCAGTGGTGGCAGATGACAGAACAAGGAGCAATGGTCTCAAGTTGTAGTGGGGGAGGTCTAGGCTGGATATTAGGAAAAACTATTTCACTAGGAGGGTGGTGAAGCACTGGAATGGGTTACCTAGGGAGGTGGTGGAACCTCCATCCTTAGAGGTTTTTAAGGCCCAACTTGAAAAAGCCCTGGCTGGGATGATTTAGTTGGGGTTGGTCCTGCTTTGAGCAGGGGATTGGACTAGATGACCTCCTGAGGTCCCTTCCAACCCTAATATTCTATGATTCTATGAACTGCCCACAATGACTCCAAGATTTCGTTCTTGAGTGGTAGGATGGGTTGCTCTACTCACTTCTGCATGGCGCCACCTTCTGGTGGTTCTGGGGATTAGTTTGGTCAAGCTGACACCCCTTCCAGCAGGTACACCCCATCAGTTTCTCCTCTGCAGCCCCACTTTCACTCCAGAAACTGCTGCATCCTTTTCGTAACTCAGCCAGGTTACTACTGTGGTTTCCACTTCTGGGAGAAATATGTTTCCTACTCTCCCACAGTCTCAGGCCATCTTCTGCTTTACTACCTCACAGTGCCACTCCCACAGTGGCTGACGGGGAACCCAGGCCCACCCTCTACTCCAGGTTCTGGCTCAGGGATCCTCTACATAGTAGTTACGGTCCGGTCCCTGCACCTTGCTGCCTTTCTCTGAGCTGCTTCCATATCTCCTGAACCTGCCCCACTCTTCTGGGTTTGCCAGTCTCTTCACTTCCTCCTCCCATGGAGTAACTTTAGGCAACTCATCTCTGTGGCTCCTCAAACACTTCTCCCATCTCCCAGGGCCACCCAGAGGATTCAGGGGGCCTGGGGTCTTCAGCGGCGGGGGACTCCTGCCGCCGAATTGCTGCCAAAGACCTGGCACTTCTGCGGTGGGTCCCAGGGTGGAAGGACCCCCCGCTGCGGGTCTTTGGGGCACTTCAGCAGCAGGTCCTGGAGCGGAAGGACCCCCCCCGCCACCAAATTGCCACCGAAGACCCGGAACAGAAGAAGCTCCGGGGGCCCGGGCCCCGCGAGAGTTTTCCAGGGCCCCCGGAGTGAGTGAAGGACCCCACTCCAGGGGCCCTGAAAACTCTCGTGGGGGCCACTGCAGGGCCTAGGGCAAATTGCCCCACTTGCCCACCCACCCACCCACCCTCTGGGCGGCCCTGCTGTCTCCCAGGGAGTGACTGCAGCCTTTCTTCCCTGCAGTCCCCTCTGCTTTCAATTTCCTGTCTTTTGAAGACCCCGTCCAGTCCCTCACAGGTGGTGATCGCTATGAATCGCTGCCTCCAGCCTAAAGCTCCTCCGTTTGCAGTCTAATTAGCTGATTGAGCCCACCTGGCTCATTTCAGCTCTTGCAGGGCCAGTGTAGAGCGTACACCCCATCAGAAGTGGTAACACCTAATTTAGATCCCATCATTTTGTAAGTATAATTGGGATTATGTTTTCTAACATGCATTACTTTGCACTTATCAATGCTGAACTTCATCTGTTGTTTTGTTGCCCAGTCGTCCAATTTTGTGAGATCCCTTTGTAACTCTTTGCAGTCTGCTTTGGACTTAACTATCTTGAGTAATTTTGTATCATCTGTAAACTTTGCCATCTCACTGTTTACCCCTTTGTCTAGTTAATTTATGACTATGTTGAAGAGCACAGGTCCCAGTACAGATCTTTTGGGGGACTCTGCTATTTACCTCACACTATTCTGAAAACTGACCATTTATTCCTACCCTTTGTTTCCTGCCTTTTAACCAGTTACCAATCCATGAGAGGATCTTCCCTCTTATTCCATGATTGCTTACTTTGCTTAGAGCCTTTGGTGTGGGACCTTGTCAGAGGCTTTCTGAAAGTTCAAGTACACTATATCCACTGGATCACCCTTATCCAAATGTTCATTGACCCCTCAAAGAATTCTGATGAGACATCAGTTCCCTTTAGAAAAGCTGTGTTGACCCTTCCCCAACAAATTGTGTTTATCTATGTCCATATTGATCTGTTCAAAGTTTAATGAAAATTATCAGTGAGGATGTTTTATTCTTGTTTGCTGTACAAAATTTCTTATCAGCAGACTCTACAGTTCATTAATAGTAGTATTAATTTATTGCTTTAGAATAATGAGAACCTCAAAGAAGCTGTGACACAGAAAATTTTAATGTTGCTAATATCTTAAAATGGCAATAGTTGATTGAAAGTTACTGAAAAACAATACAACACAAAAGCAAAAAAATTAGACTCAGGCAGGTTCCAGACTCAAAATTTCAGGTCCCAATGTTTCTTTATTCAGTAACAGTAGCAATAATGCTACATACCACAGTTAATAGTGCTACAATTTCATATTTGAGTGTCTTCAGAACTCTTGTGTGAACACCATCTGGTCCTGGTGACTTACTAATTGTATGTCTTTTCCATCTGAGAAGTAATACATTGTTATGCCTGTGAAGTTCTGAAGGATGGCTGGCTATCTATGGGATTCATGGGGATATTTTCATTGACATCTGTGGGCTTTGGATCAAGCCCATAACATCAAAGACTATGCATCTGTCACTCATTGCTGGAACCCCCTGAGTTTTTATTGCAAAACCATAATATATGATTATCTCACCTTTAGGAAATCGACAATGCGAGCAAAGGCATTTCCTTTGAATTTGTGCATGCATTTCCTGTAAAACAGTGTGGCTGGAGGCCAAAAAAACAAAACATTTTTTTTTTAAATCAAGAGATAATTCTAAATTAGAGAAATTGAAGGCTTGATTCTCTAGGAGAGCACTGAGAAACTGACAGCCTTTCTTCCCTACTTCCCCCCTTCACATTTCATTATCCTTTTCAATATTTAACTAATTACTCCCAAGGCCATTTAACAATAATCTAGGACACTATTGTTCTGACAATGTCCTATGGCGTGCAAGAAGTACCTCCTACAGTATCTCTGAGATGAAATGTCAAACAGGTGTTTGGGAGGGCTTTGTTATTGTCTCTGTTGTTGGGCTTTGTCTAACCTGCAGAGAGCTCTATTTAGCCTTGTGTCACAAGGAGAAATATATTCATGGTTGCATAAGTGGTTTGGAAATTACCCAGTGAATCAAGTTATCAGTAGAGCCAATTTAACTATATCAAATATCTATTATAACCGGTCAGTTATTCTACAAACCTAAAGTATCAAACATTTTTCTGGGCTTCACTCTCTCCCGAACATTGGGTATAGTCTCCCTGGTGTACCTGGTAAGTCACAGCTGTGAGGCTGATGCTGCCTCCTGCTTAGTCAGCAAGGTGGCCACTATGGTTGAGTCTGCCAAAAGTTTTTCCCATTGTGCTGCACCTTGAGCTTTGCCGGGCACAGGAATGGAACTTTTAGTTCAGTTCAAATGGGAGGAAAAATCCAATGGGAGCTCTGCCACTGACCTCAGCAGACATGGGATCTGGCCCCATCTGAATTTCTATCCCCTGCTATGTTGATTTGTGAATGGAATGTTTTAGTTAATTTTCTGTGTTAAAATATGTGAAAAACGGACAAAAATAGAAGAAAATGTATCTTCTTTCCTGGCTGCTGAGAGTTCTGCTGTCTTTCCAGCTTTCTTTCCCACTAAGTTGTTAAAATGGCATCAGACTGATGGAAAGTAATTGAGAAACATGGGGACTTTACTCACTTTACTCTAGCCCCAGTGACTTTAATGAGAATAGCTGTGCAGGATGGTGTGCAAGGTGAGGACTCAAAGGGGTGAGATTTTCTAAAATAATCAGTCGGCCAAACTCTGCTCCCAATGGAGTCAACAACAAAACCTTGATTGTACAACATGAGTCTCTGTCTGCTGACCCCTCAGCAACTGCCTCTCTGTTCCCAGAGCGATGAGTAGCTTACTCCTGCTGTGGCCATTTGGCCCTCCTCCCCCAGTGGTATGGCTTGAGCCTGCCCTCTTCCAGGACAAGTGCTTTTTAGCCCCTGCTGTACTGTAATTTGGAGCGGACAGAGGAAAATTGAAACCTCTGATGTGTCGTTTTGGATAAGTTGTCTCTGCCTTTTGTTTGCTCCTGGCTGCACTTTTAGGGTTTACAGCCAACACCTGATCAGCCTTATTTAATCTTTCATGGAGGTGTAGCTGGAATAGGCCTGACCCTCAGCTGGGGTGAATCAGTACAGCCCAACTGACTTCTATAGCGGGACAACAGATTTATGCCAACCGAAAACCTATCCCAGTGTTTTTTGAATGCCTAAGCATAATTAAAAAAAACCCAAACCAAACCAAACCAAACCAACCCCCTCCACCTTGCCCATTCACGGAATCTCCTCTACTAAACAAACAGTAACGGAAATACCTGTCATCTCTAAGCAGTTGTTGGATAAAAGCCCCAATCTTTTGTTCAATTAATTCTGAAAATGTTTCTTTAGATTCACTTTGAAAACCTTATTACAGATGGCTCTGTGGTTGGATTTGATTCACTCCCCTGTATCTGGCTTAGGGACAAAAAGCTCTTCAAAGGATTACTTTGTGTTATTACTGGAAGAGAGTGAAGCAGCAGGTAAGTTCACCTCCCTCTCCAGATTCAAATAGCCTCTTTGATTCTTGACAATACTCCTTTGCATAGAAGAAGAGAGCGCTTGGAAAATACCCAAAATATATGCTAATTTATGCTTGGTACATTTCCCTTTTTTTCTTATCTGGTAGGTTAATAAGTCTTCCTGTGTCACAAAGGTGCACATTGTCTTATTTGTTCCTGTGTGTGATTGGTCTCACTTATTCCCTTCTGCGAACTGTAAGATGGCAGGGAGTGTTCAGTGATTTTTTGCTGCTTCAGTCTTGAATGAGGTGCTTTAAACATATTCCTGGGGTAATATTTTTATTTTGATCTCCATTGGTTCTTTCACTAGTCTGGTTGAAGGAAAGCCATGTTGTTCTGGGGGTTTTCAATTTCTCTGTTCCCCCTTTGCTTCCCCTCTCCAAACAAAGGAGCTGTATTATCAACAAGAGACATGCCAGGGGAGCAGGAACAAACCATCCCGATGTGTAGAAAGAATAGTAAATATGGCAGGCGACCAGCTTGGCTAAACAGTGAAATCCTTGCTGATCTTAAACGCAAAAAAGAAGCTTACAAGAAGTGGAAGATTGGACAAATGACCAGGGAGGAGTATAAAAATATTGCTCAGGCATGCAGGAGTGAAATCAGGAAGGCCAAATCACACTTGGAGTTGCAGCTAGCAAGAGATGTTAAGAGTAACAAGAAGGGTTTCTTCAGGTATGTTAGCAACAACAAGAAAGTCAAGGAAAGTGTGGGCCCCTTACTGAATGAGGGAGGCAACCTAGTGACCGAGGATGTGGATAAAGCTAATGTACTCAATGATTTTTTTGCCTCTGTCTTCACAAACAAGGTCAACTCCCAGACTGCTGCGCTGGGCAACACAATATGGGGAGAAGGTGACCAACCCTCTGTGGAGAAAGAAGTGGTTCGGGACTATTTAGAAAAACTGGACGTGCACAAGTCCATGGGGCCGGATGCGCTGCATCCGAGGGTGCTAAAGGAGTTGGCGGATGAGATTGCAGAGCCATTAGCCATTATTTTTGAAAACTCATGGTGATCGGGGGAGGTCCCGGATGACTGGAAAAAGGCTAATGTAGTGCCCATCTTTAAAAAAGGGAAGAAGGAGGATCCGGGGAACTACAGGCCAGTCAGCCTCACCTCAGTCCCTGGAAAAATCATGGAGCAGGTCCTCAAGGAATCAATTATGAAACACTTAGAGGAGAGGAAAGTGATCAGGAACAGTCAGCATGGATTCACCAAGGGCAAGTCATGCCTGACTAACCTAATTGCCTTCTATGATGAGATAACTGGCTCTGTGGATGAGGGGAAAGCAGTGAATGTGTTATTCCTTGACTTTAGCAAAGCTTTTGATACGGTCTCCCACAGTATTCTTGCTGCCAAGTTAAAGAAGTATGGGCTGGATGAATGGACTGTAAGGTGGATAGAAAGCTGGCTAGATCGTCGGGATCAACGGGTAGTGATCAATGGCTCCATGTCTAGTTGGCAGCCGGTTTCAAGCGGAGTGCCCCAAGGGTCGGTCCTGGGGCCGGTTTTGTTTAATATCTTTATTAATGATCTGGAGGATGGTGTGGACTGCACTCTCAGCAAGTTTGCCGATGACACTAAACTAGGAGGCGTGGTAGATACACTAGAGGGTAGGGATCGGATACAGAGGGACCTAGACAAATTAGAGGATTGGGCCAAAAGAAACCTGATGAGGTTCAACAAGGACAAGTGCAGAGTCCTGCACTTAGGACGGAAGAATCCCATGCACAGCTACAGACTAGGGACCGAATGGCTAGGTAGCAGTTCTGCAGAAAAGGACCTAGGGGTCACAGTGGACGAGAAGCTGGATATGAGTCAACAGTGTGCTCTTGTTGCCAAGAAGGCTAACGGCATTTTGGGCTGTATAAGTAGGGGCATTGCCAGCAGATCGAGGGACGTGATCGTTCCCCTTTATTCGACATTGGTGAGGCCTCATCTGGAGTACTGTGTCCAGTTTTGGGCCCCACACTACAAGAAGGATGTGGAAAAATTGGAAAGAGTCCAGCGGAGGGCAACAAAAATGATTAGGGGTCTGGAGCGCATGACTTATGAGGAGAGGCTGTGGGAACTGGGATTGTTTAGTCTCCAGAAGAGAAGAATGAGGGGGGATTTGATAGTAGCCTTCAACTACCTGAAGGGGGGTTCCAAAGAGGATGGAACTCGGCTGTTCTCAATGGTGGCAGATGACAGAACAAGGAGCAATGGTCTCAAGTTGCAGTGGGGGAGGTCTAGGTTGGATATTAGGAAACACTATTTCATTAGGAGGGTGGTGAAGCACTGGAATGCGTTACCTAGGGAGGTGGTGGAGTCTCCTTCCTTGGAGGTTTTTAAGGCCCGGCTTGACAAAGCCCTGGCTGGGATGATTTACTTGGGAATTGGTCCTGCTTTGAGCAGGGGGTTGGACTAGATGACCTCCTGAGGTCCCTTCCAACCCTGATATTCTATAATTCTATGAGTGCAAGCTCTGACACCCTTACCGTTCCCAAACAAAACATTGTCCTCTTTCAAATTCCTCCCGCAAGCTCACCTCTGCCATGATGCCTACAAATCTCTGGCCAGTGGCTCGGCAGTTCGCACTAGCGCCCTTCCACCTAGTGGAATTCACAACCCTGAATTAGGCACCCAGGCTCCCTCTGCAATGCGTGGGGAGACTTAGGTACCTCAAAGAAAGGGTTCACAAAAATCAGCATGCCAGTCAGAAATGCTGAGGAGACGGTGTGGCCTAAGACCCCCCTCAAGGGGAGTTAGGAGCCTAAATCCAAGCTGGAGGGAGGCACCTGTCTCCATTTCGGATTCTCAGCCATGACACCCTCCTGGAGTTCAGCACCCACGCTATTTTTTACCAGAAGTGCCAGAGAAGGAGGTGCTGTTTCCTTCCTTATAGTCTTTATCCCAGGGGCGAGGGCACTCGCCAAGGTCTGGGGAGACCTGAGTTCAATCCCCACGCTGTCTGATGGGGCTATAGAATTGAAACTTGGGTTTCCTATCTCCTAGGTAAATGCCCTAGCTACTAGGCTACGTGGTATGCTGGTATGAAGCTTTCTCAGTCTCTCTTGTTGAAGCTGTGCCACTGTGTATAAATCAATAGTCATTAAAACAGGAAGAGAGAGCACAAGAGAACGACTCTGCGGGTCAGTGACTAGGATACTCTCTTGGGATGGGAGAGATTCAGCTTCCACACCCTGTGCTAATGGCTGTTTAATTTCTTTGCTGCCTTTTTTTTTTTTTTTTTTTGGAGTAAGGTGGTGTGGCCTTTTAAGGGAGCAAACTGGTGTTCTGGGGGCCTTACCTGAGCTTCAGTGTTCCTTACTTTCCTGTCCTCACTCCTTGTTGCAGCCTGGACTCACTGAAGCAGTTCTCTGTGGCCCTTCTGTGGTTTTAGGTCTCTTCTCTGCCTATTTTGCTGCTAGCTCTGTGAAGGCTTTGTGCAGTTCTGGCTAGGCCAAAGGGCTTGTTTGTGTTTTTCGGTCTGGCCTTTTCAAAGGGGTGCTTTGTGACCTGTTGAGGCTTTAGTCGATCCTGTTTCTGACACCATGTGGAGAATACAGAGACCCAGGACACAGTATTCAAGGTGAATGCAAAAGTCTCCTTATTTCCTGTTTATACAAGGATTATGTGATAAAGTGTCCATCACAATTATCACCTGAGTTCTCTGTTATGTAACAAATACCGAGTGGGTTCTCTATTGTGTGATACACTGCCTGTCACATTTATTGACTGGGTCCTCTATTACATAGTACGGTGCTTATCACAAATACTGACTGAGCCCTTTTATTATTTATACAGTGCTTGCCACAGATATCTACTGGGTCCTTTATTATTTTACAGTGCCTATTTTACAGTGCCTATACACAGATACTGACTGGTCCTCTAGTCCAGGGGGTCCTAAACTTTTTTCCCTGAGGCCCACCTGTGCAGCTGCAATTAACACTATTGGCACTTCTTGAGGAAAATTATTCATTTTAATTATTACATACATATAAACTATATGTACCAGCAGGGGGCCAGTACTCACTCTGTGTGTGTGTGTGTGTGTGTGTGTGTGTGTGTGTGTGCGTGCGCACATCGTTCCACTCTCCTGACCCTGGCCCTTCAGTGCTGTGGCCTGAGGGCAGGTGCCACCCCTCCTCCCCAAAGGCAATGCACCCCTTCCCTTGAAGAGCCAGGGGCAAAAGCCCTGACCTCACCCTCCAAATCGAACAAAAGCTCCATGTCTCCCCCCTTACTATAAGCAAGTCTCCCTGGTTTCTGAGCCCCCCAGGGGTGCTGGTAGGCAGAGATCCCTTGGTGTTGCCTGTCACCAGTGGCAGGCATGGTACAAAAAAGGGAAGGAGGAGGATCCGGGGAACTACAGGCCAGTCAGCCTCACCTCGGTCCCTGGAAAAATCATGGAGCCAGGTCCTCAAGGAATCAATTCTGATGCACTTAGAGGAGATGAAAGTGATCAGGAACAGTCAGCATGGATTCACCAAGGGCAAGTCATGCCTGACTAACCTAATTGCCTTCTATGAGGAGATAACTGGCTCTGTGGATGAGGGGAAAGCAGTGGATGTGTTATTTCTTGACTTTAGCAAAGCATTTAATACGGTCTCCCACAGTATTCTTGCCAAGTTAAAGAAGTATGGCCTGGATGAATGGACTATAAGGTGGATAGAAAGCTGGCTAGATCATCGGGCTCAACGGGTAGTGATCAATGGCTCCATGTGTAGTTGGCAGTCGGTATCAAGCGGGGTGCCCCAAGGGTCGGTCCTGGGGCCGGTTTTGTTCAATATCTTCATTAATGATCTGGAAGATGGCGTGGACTGTACCCTCAGCAAGTTTTCAGATGACACTAAACTGGGAGGAGTGGTAGATATGCTGGAGGGTGGGGATAGGATACAGAGGGACCTAGACAAATTAGAGGATTGGGCCAAAAGAAATCTGATGAGGTTCAACAAGGACAAGTGCAGAGTCCTGGACTTAGGACAGAAGAATCTCATGCACTGCTACAGACTAGGGACTGAGTGGCTAGGCAGCAGTTCTTCAGAAAAGGACATGGGAATTACAGTGGACGAGAAGCTGGAGATGAGTCAACAGTGCACCAAGAAGGCTAACGGCATTTTGGGCTGCATACGTAGGGGCATTGCCAGCAGATCGAGGGACGTGATCATTCCCCTCTATTCGACATTGGTGAGGCCTCATCTGGAGTACTGTGTCCAGTTTTGGGCCCCACACTACAAGAAGGATGTGGAAAAATTGGAAAGAGTCCAGCGGAGGGCAACAAAAATGATTAGGGGGCTGGAGCACATGACTTATGAGGAGAAGCTGAGGGAACTGGGATTGTTTAGTCTGCAGAAGAGAAGAATGAGGGGGGATTTGATAGCTGCTTTCAACTACCTGAAAGAGGGTTCCAAAGAGGATGGATCTAGACTGTTCTCAGTGGTACCAGATGACAGAACAAGGAGTAATGATCTCAAGTTGCAGTGGGGGAGGTTTAGGTTGGATATTAGGAAAAACTTTTTCACTAGGAGGGTGGTGAAGCACTGGAATGGGTTACCGAGGGAGGTGGTGGAATCTCCTTCCTTAGAGGTTTTTAAGGTCCGGCTTGACGAAACCCTGGCTGGGATGATTTAGTTGGGGATTGGTTCTGCTTTGAGCAGGGGGTTGGACTAGATGACCTCCTGAGGTCCCTTCCACCCCTGATATTCTATGATTCCACTCAGCCTTGGGACTGCCACAGTGCCAGCTCAGTCCGCAGGGCCCAGTTCTCCAGCAGGCGGATGAATGCCACTCTAGTGAGGGATGGCTAGCTGGGGAGGGCACAGTGCGCAGCCTGCAATGGGGGATGTATGTATGGCTTCTAGAATGGACAGAGGAGATGAGAGGGGGGAAGGGACAGGTCAGTGCCATGGGGAGAGGGGTCCCCCAACCTCCCACTGCAAAACAGCACACCCACACCCCACTGCCAGCAACCAAGATGGAGGGGACAGCACAGTGCATAGGGGGGTCCCTGATACTCCCCACTGCAAAATAGCAGCCCCCCTGCCACCTGCAAGCCAGATGCTGAGGAAGAGAGGAGGAAACCTTCCGGACACCCCTCTGCTACTCCCCCAACCCCAGCTGTCCCCTTCCCAAAAGCCCTCTGTCTCCAGACCCTTCCCCTAAACTACCCCTTACACACACGCTCTTCATAGAGGCTCTATAAGGCAGGGCAAGTGGATAGGGCTATGTGCCTTGGAGCTGCGCTGAAGGGCAAGGGTCGGGATGGGAGTGGAAAGATGCAGTTTGGGGGGGCAATGCCCCTACACGCCCCCCATCTCCACCCTTGCCAGCGGACCACCTGGGACTGTGTTGCAGCCTGCCTTTGGCCCACAGCCCACAGTTTGGGAACCCCTGCTCTAGTCATTACCATAATTGAAATACTTAAGAGTATTTGATGCTAGCCATCCTTTCAATGCTTTATGAAGTATCTAACACTATGTAAAGACTCTTCCTCAGAGTCATCACTCTTCAGTGAAGTGCAGGAGGATCTTGGTGCTGAAACTCCTTTTTCTTAAACTCCTTTTCTGTGTATATGGAGATATACCTATCTCATAGAACTGGAAGGGACCCCGGAAGGTCATTGAGTCCAGCCCCCTGCTTTCACTAGCAGGACCAAGTACTGATTTTGCCCCAAATCCCTAAGTGGCCCCCTCAAGGATTGAATCCTGGGTTTAGCAGGCCAATGCTCAAACCACTGAGCTATCCCTCCCCCCTATATGTATATGTGTACCCCAGACAAATAATTGCAAATTGATATGTGCATGGGTTCATATAATACCCCACTGAGAATTACACACACACAAATACAACAAGGAGTCTGGTGGCACCTTAAAGACTAACAGATTTATTTGGGCATAAGCTTTCGTGGGTAAAAACCTCACTTCTTCAGATGCATCTGTTAGTCTTTAAGATGCCACCAGACTCCTTGTTGTTTTTGTAGATACAGACTAATACGGCTACCCTCTGATACTTGACACACACACAAATGTGTCTCAGGCTTAGTGGACTTCACTTATCAGTATGATGCTGTGTTTCGAATTCAGATATCACTGAGGATAGTGAGATAAATGTCATTCCCTCTCCCTCCTTATCATTATTTTCCAGGCTGTTTTTGTCCCTGTGCTTGCAGACATTTGTTTAAATTAATAAAATAAAACAGAGAACCCTAATGAGAAGAGTATACAGAAATTCTCTAAAAGCCAACCCCTGACTAAATTTCAGGATCAATATTTATTTTATTTCCAGTGAACATTATAACAGGGCAGTTTTCCAATTGGTGTGCAAGCCCCTGGGTGAATCTCATGACAGTCCTTGTGCTGGGGGAAGAGCAATTCTTAATGTTTAGGAACTGTAGTTAATTGCCTTCTTTCCTCTATTTATGGGACAGCCCCATAGCTGAGCTGGGTCATGTGAGAAGCAGTGGACTGTTGATTGGAAAAACACCTGCTCTGTCAGAGATAACCGCATGGGAAGAAAAGACCATGAAAGGACTGGTTGCTGAATTTCCAGTTCTATGCCAGAAGCAGAAGAAAGGGAAAGTACTGGTAATTTGTGGAGAATCAAGAGGAACAATGGCAATGCCGAGGTGGGATAGTCAACGTTGTTATTTGGATTCTAAGTTGATAAAACAGGCAAGGAATAACTCAAAATTTAAGGGCTGAAATCCTGGCCTCATTGAAGTTAATAGCAAAACTCTATAATAGGGCCAAGCTTTCTCCCAAGCATAGACAAACTCTGAAGAAGTCCAGACTTCGCATCTCATGCAAGGACACTGCTGAAGCCTTTTAAAGGGTTGTTGCCAAGGGACTCTAGGTGACCTACTATTTATTTGTGAATTACAAAACTGGGAAAAGGCGGGGTTGTGTCTATGTACTTTGGATTTGTTATAATTCTTCTTCTTCAAGTGATTGCACAAGTGCATTCCACTCTAGGTATGTGCGCGCCCTGAGTACAGTCGCTGGAAATTTTCCCCTCAGTGGTACCCGCCAAGGCAGCTCAAGTGCCCTCTGCTGCTGCGCGCTGATAGCGCCAGTATAAAGCACCCAGCCAACTTCACACCCCTCAGTTCCTCCTTACTGTCTGAGATGGTCTCTGGAACTGCTATCCTTGCTTTTGCAAGCTCTCTCAATGGTCTTCTTCCTCTTTCTGTCCATAGTTAGTTGTAGTTAACTGTAGTCAGTTTTACTCAACTTTAGCTAATTTTAGTGAAGTTCTGTAACTTCTGTAACTTCATGTTTTAGCGGCACCTGTTAAGTCTTTGTGGCAGACCCTGCATCTCTTCTTCCCAGGTCAAAATTACTTTGTTTCTGCCCAGGGTTATGAGTTCCTGTACCCACCCATCCCCCCCACCCCAGATCCCTGATGGTATCCACTGCCAATGAGAGAGAAAGGCAGAGTCATTAGGGTGCAACCTCAAAATCAAAAGACTCAAAGAAATTAGACTTGTGTGGTAGGAAAGTTTATTCTACCGGGCGGGGGGGGGTTACAACTCAGAATTGCAAACCAGTGGGCGCTGCTGGGCAGGTATGATTTTAACATGTGGGACTCCATGCAGAAATTCAAGGACTTGCTCACACAAAAGGCTAGGAAAGAGTTATCCTCGCTCATGGACAAGGGAAAATCAGTGGCAACAGCCTCATTACAAGCTGCTTTGGATGCATCTGACTCGGCAGCCAGGTCCATGGCTTCAGCAGTGACCATGCACAGGAGTTCGTGGCTACAGTTCTTGGGGCTCCCACGGGAGGTCCAGCAAATCCTTCCGGACCTATCTTTCGAAGGAACTTCGCTCTTTTCAGAACAGACCGATGCAAAGCTTCGTGGTCTAAAAGACTCCAGGGTGACCCTTAAGTCCCTTGGATTGTACACACTTGCTCCTTCAAGGAAGCACTACAGGCCCCAACAGCCATCCGGTACTCTACCCTGGCTGCCTGTCAGGATCTGCAGAGAAAGAGAAGCAGGGGTTTTAGTGTAGGCTACCACCCCCTTCTACCTTGACGTCAATCCCTGCCCCACCCAGACATCCAGGGGGTTCTAAGTAGGCGTTTTGATGGGATGCTTGAAGATGCCGTATCAGTTCCCATGATGCCAGACCCTGTTTCTCCTTTATTTGCAAATCATCTTTCCCAGTTCCTTAGTGCATGGTCCAGTATCACCACAGCCGCTGGGTGTTGAGCAGGGTCGAAGTGGGATATACCCTATAATTTATTTTTACTCCTCCTTCTCACCCTCCCTCCCTATCCCTCTTCAGGCATCTCTTTCACAAAGAACTTCTGGTCTGGGAGGATCAATCTCTCCTTCTGTGGGAGCCATGGAAGAGGTTCCACAGAATTTAAGAGGGAACACAGAGCACCAATAGAAATGAGTAGTGTCTGTGCCTAGGAACAGCTACACTACCCAATGCATCTCTTACAGAGACTAACAGTTGCAAAAAACCCTCAGGTTCACGGCTGTTTGGGCCAGCACTAAGTCCGACCAGAGTGTGTGGCCATGGTGGGAGAGTGAATGGCAGCACAGCACTGGAGTTGTCCACAGTGCCAGAGGTGAAAAATGGCCCACGGACTCTACCAAGAGAGACTCTTTATGTCTGACTGGAGAGCCATGTGGCTGAGGGTAGATTTCAGGCTTTGATTTTGTGGTTTCTGTTCATGTTAAACACAAGAGTCAATCTTTTGTTAGCATGATTGGAAGGTGGATTACCGGTTTCCTTTTCACTCAATCTCTAACACTGGACCTCTTGATTTTATATCACAACAACCACAGGCTGCCCAATTATCAAAGCCTTTATACTGTTCAGAAGGGATAAATCACGTGGCACTAATAGGAATATAAGCTAAATAAATAAATTAAAAGGCTGATTTCCCTCTTCCCTCCTCCCCCTTAAGTAAGAATTTGCAGGCTTTGAAATCAGGACTATAGACTAAGGGGCAACTGCATTGGAAATATTCTGACTGCATCTCATCACCTACCTGTGATACTGGGATCGCTTGGCTTTTGCATTACCAGATAACAGGTTATCCTGTTAGATGGCATCTTCACTGTGTGTCGGACTTGGTTCACTTGATTGTGGAGACCCAGTAGATGGAGGAGGAGCAGCTGGCCCACTACCAGGAGGAGTGGGCTGAGACAGCGAGTGTGTGTGGCTGGCTGGAACATCAGATCCAGAAGATACAATACATATGCCTCCCTCCCTCCCCTCTAATCACAGCCTAACCTTAGTGGCCATATACCAATGTAAAGAGTCTAGTCCAGAACAACTCAAGTGAGACACTTTGCATCTTAAACAAAGATCTCACAGAAGCCTTTTGGAATCCTCTGTTGCAGGGGAGTTTGGGTGACTTATGAGTTGCCTGAATTACAACACTGAGAAAAAGTGAAAGTCAATCTGTCAGGCAGGGGTGGCTGGACATGAATGGCTAAAGGAGCTAAACTCCACCAATAATGCCAGAGCTGTGAGCTATATTGTGCTGTATGGCTGAAGTACTGCAGGAAGCAGTATCACTTGTTGTCATAGGGATTTCTGTGAGGCTGGATTTCACCTAGCAGCCTTAGGATCTAGGCTGCAGTTCATCTAGCTGCTCTCTGTAATGCTTCTTGCAGTTTCCAGCTCCTAGAGATCCTGCATATAGCACCTGGGCTACAAGCAATAGAAGGAGGAGGACAGAAGAGGATTTCCAGGCTTCTGTGAAGTTTATTCAGAGTAAAGGGCTCCCTGCTGCCTCTGCTCCTGTTTTTCTGTATCCAGCAACAAGTGTGAGTTGAGGGCGGAGGTTCTGGGCATGGGGGTGGGAATTAGAGTTCTGGAGAAAAGGGGATTGTGAACCTGGTGGTGGCTGTCAGGTTGGAGGGAGCAGGACTATGACCTCTGGGAAAGGTCTCCATGGGCTTTGTATATTTTTGTGTTCTGACCCAGGTGGTGGTAGTTGGGAGAGGGTTTCAGAGCAGAAAGGGGTTGCTATGAGCTTGGGAGGGTTTGGTAGGAAGAAGAGGTGTTCTGAGTCTGAAAGGTATAGGTGGGAATGGTGGGAGTTCCTGAGCTGGGGCTGGTTAGAGGGAGCTGAGCAGATCCCAGGCGTGGGATGGCCCAGGCTGGCAAGGTTGAGTGTAAGGGGCAGTGGAATCAGTTGGTGAATTGGTGAGGGAGGTGACAGGATCAAAGAGAGAGAAATTCAATCTTCTTCCATCCTGCCGTTTAGCTGTGAAATGCCCCAGCTTTTCATTCTGAAAAGGGGAAGGGGTGGGACAGCAGAGAGGATCAAGCAGCTTGTTTTACTTCTGACATCTCCACCAACCTCCCTTATGCTTACAAACCAGCTCCGTGTGATCTCCTCCACCTCAGTGTCCCTTTTGTCAGTTAGAAAATACGATTAATGCACAGAGGGGGATGGAATGTAGGAGGCTAGGGGGGAGGGTATCCTGTGCTCTGCAGCCCCCACTAGTTATTATCAGCATCAGCTACAAGTAGGGTGACCAGATGTTCCAATTTTATAGGGATTGTCCCAATTTTGGGGGCTTTTTCTTATATAGGCACCTATTACCAGCACCCCATTCCGATTTTTCACCCTTGCTATCTGGTCACCTAGTTACAAGGACTTTCTTTCACATTTACCTGAGACGTTTACTAATACATGCCCAATTCACAGAAATACCAGGCTGTTTGTTTGTAGGCAAGGAGTTACCACACTCATGTTTTATTTGTTTGGAATTTATGTCAATTGCAATTTAGTTACAGTCACTGGCACCAAGTGGTCTGTGGTAAGTGCACATACTCCTGGGCATTTAAAAACAACTCCTTCGAAGCACTGGGACATGTACAGTGACCGGACAATTATTTTTCTTTAGGATTTATGATTTTCCCCATGAAGAGGATGCTGCGGGTGGTTTTATCAATAATCAGCATCAGGAAAGGCCGGTTGAACTTAACGGTAGGAGGACTAGGGATGGGAAGAGACGTTAATGTAATTTCCACGACAGTGACTGCTGCAGCCTCGGTACCATTCTCATTAACATCGACCACGGCCTTGTGAAGAGCCTATAAGGAAATAAAGTAAAGATCACAGTGTAAGCATAAAACAGGGAGCAACAGCTGGAGACGAACTTGCTTATATTTAAACCACAGCTGTTAAGAAAGAAGAACAGGATGAGTACAGGATGCCAACACAAAACATAACCCAACCCTACATTCCCAACCCAGGCAAAACTATCTTTGATTTCAATAGGCATTTTGCCTATGAATCTTTGGAAGGGTCAGGCACAACAATATGAATAGATTAAACTGCATGTATCAAATCCCTTGTTCGCTCATCCACAAAGAGGGGGACTCCCTTAATTAATTGTTTAACATTATAGAAGAATTGTCTCATCATCACAAACAAACTCTAGTACCTTTATGCATCAGAGAGTTACTTTGCAGCAGAAAACAGAAGACAATTCAAGATGAATGGTGACAAGCAACATAGGAGGGAAAGGAGCTAGATAAGTGACCTCCCTGGTGTACCTTTGCCTAATACATTTCTCTCTTGGGTACAGTGAATTGGTATTTCACAGTGCAAATGTGAACCAATTTATTTTACTCTTTGGAGCTCCTCTAAGAACTAACACTCACTTTGTTCTCCTTAATGCAACTCAAATTACATTTCCTTATATTGTTTGCAGTTGTAGCTTTGTTCATCCCAGGATATGAGAGAGACAAGGCAGGTGAGAGGTTTCAGAGTGGTAGCCGTGTTAGTCTATATCAGCAAAACAACGAGGAGTCCTTGTGGCACCTTAGAGACTAACAGATTTATTTGGGCATAAGCTTTCGTGGGCTAAAACCCACTTTATTGGATGCATGGAGTGAAGAATACTGTAAGCAGTATATATATTACAGCACATGAAAAGATGGGAGTCTTTACGGACAGTCTCTATGCAAAAGAATAAATGGACAGAAATCAGACATCAAGTATTGTAACATTCAAAAACTAGTAGGAAAGCACTTCAATCTCCCTGGACGCTCAATAACAGACTTAAAAGTGGCAATTCTTCAACAGAAATCTTCAAAAACAGACTTCAACGAGAAACTGCAGAGCTGGAATTAATTTGCAAACTGGACACCATCAAATTAGGCCTGAATAGAGACTGGGAGTGGCTGGGTCACTACAAAAAGTAATTTTCCCTCTGTTGATATTCACCCCTCCCTGTCAGCTGTTGAGAATAGGCCACTTCCACCTTGATTGAACTGGCCTCGTTAGCACTGAGCCCCCACTTAGTAAGGCAACTCCCATCTTTTCAGTTGCTGTAATATATATACTGCTTACTGTATTTTTCACTCCATGCATCTGATGAAGTGGGTTTTAGCCCATGAAAGCTTATGCCCAAATAAATTTGTTAGTCTCTAAGGTACCACTAGACTCCTCGTTGTTAAGGCAGGTGAGGTAAATAGCATTTATTGGACCAACTTCTGCTGGTGGAAGGGACAAGCTTTTGAACTCCACAGAGCTCTTTGTCAGGTCTGGAGAAGGTAACCAGAGTGTCACAGCTAAATACAAGGTGGGAGAGATTGTTAAGCATAAATACATACATATGCTGTAGCAGACCACTTAAAATGAAGTGGGCAATTAAGGGGAAGCAAGCAGCAGGGTGTGTTCAAAGTGTTACATTGATTTTATTGCTCAATTCATCTGTAAGTCCATAGTTCTTATATCCAGCAAACTTATGAATTTAATTTCCCAGGCTTGTCTTTTGAAGGTGTTGGGCAGGTTTCCTTTGAGCATGAGGGCTGAGAGGTCAGATATGGAGTGATCCCTTTGTGTTTGCCCACGGGGGAAAAGGTGTTCTTGTCTTTTTTTTTTTTATAATTTCAAGATCCATGGGTCCTACGCATGTCTATTACAATATATAGTATACCTGCCTCATTACAACAGTTTCTAACACACACTGCTGCTTGCTAGCCCTTAATTACTCACTTCATTTTAAGTGGTCTCCTACAGCATGTGTGTACCGTTATGCTTAATTTGTCCCACCTTGAATTTGTCCAACCTTGTCTGGACCTTATCCAGACCTGAGGCAGAGCTACGTCAAACTTGAAAGCTTTCCTCCTCCACCAGCAGAAGTTGGTTTGATAAAAGATATTACCTCATCAACCTTGTTTTTCTTATTTCCTTCTACTGATTCATGGTGAAATTCTGATACTTACTCTGTGACACCATAGTCCATGCTCAATCTGCCAACTCACTGTATAAGGCACTATTCAGTAAGTGAAAGAGTATTGGGAAGGATGGTGCCACAGACCTCCTGTGTGCCCTGGAGCAAGTCACTCAGCCTCTTTGTGCTTCATTTCTCATCTTTGAAATAGGTGTAAATCCCTACTTCACAGGGGTATTGTACATTAAAAATTATGAGACACTTAGCTACTACGGTAATGAGGGGTCATATAAATACCTATCATAGAATAAGCCTCCCTATTTGCAAACTCTTGCCATACCATTTTACATATTAATTATTTTATGTTAACAATAGTTACAATTGTATTTTTCCCTGTCCTTTTGTCCTTTTCCCTCCCTGATAGTACTGACTTCTACAGGACATTCCAAAAGGTCAAGTAAGCTCGGAGAGCCTTTGTATTAATTATAGTAAGCAAATTAATGCTTAATTTGAGGAAAGACTAAGTGCTAATCTGTGGGTCTGTCCTCCTTATGCTGCAGCATTGTCTCACCTGTCCGTGCTGGCTGAGCATCTTACCAGTGACCTGACTGGAAGCAGGAATGGGTCATTTCAAAAGAAAATAACAGACAAATCCATTTAGCACCATCTGTATTCTACAAACTTACTTTAGACACCTTCAGGTTAGAGTGCCCAGTGATTCCAGAGAGATCAGCTTTGCCAGTGAACACATCGATCACACCCATTTTCTCAAACAGATCTTTGACATCATAGGTACCAGATACAGAGAATATTGGAATGTACAGGTAGATTTTTCTGTTCAAAAAGAAACACAAAACTCTGCTAAACTATTGTCAAATGGGTGGATACTTAAACCTTTGCAGCTGGGTAATGTATACCACTCAAGGATCTCAGCTACCAATGAAGTTGCCTCACAATGCCCCAGTTTGGGAAGTAAATATTATTGTCCCATTTTACAGGTGGGGGATGAAATGGACAGCAAAATTACAATTCCATGAGTTTTATTTTTGTTTAGCTACATGTGGCCACTGTGCTGGTTTTAGAAAACTATTGTTTGGATTAGTTGATCCAATATAGAGACTAGTAAAGTGCATTATCTTATATAGGGCTGGATTGTCCCTACCTCTAACACAGCAGCTCAGGTGAATGCAGGAGAAGTAGGGATTTCCTCACCTTGTGTGGCATAGCAGGGGTACTCCCATCAGAGTTTCCAGGGGATTGCATGGGCTACGTTGGAGATTCTTCCCCCTGGCTCCCTGAAGCAATTGGACTGGGAGAGCATCACATTCCGGGGTGCAATTCAGACCAGTGAGGGGTTCTGTTACCCCTGCCCTGCCACCTTGGGTGCCTCACAATGCTTTGCTGTTGTAGCTTCCAACTGGGGTCTCTCACAGTCAGCCTGCCAGCATGCAGGTCACACTCGGAGCGTCTGTGTAGAGCCACAGCCCTGATCCAGCAACTCTGACTCTGGCAGCCTGTCAGCAGCACACCAGACACACTCTGGCTTCCAGCAGCCTAGGTTACTACTTGCAGAGTGACGCACACTTGTAGTCCTCCATTTACCACCAAAAATGTGTGTTCTGCACTGTCCACCCCCCTCCTGGACAGTTCAGATATATTAGGTCTGTTGCTGCTGTAAGGGAACAATCTCCAACAGTTTGCTCTCTAAATGGAGTTACCCAAATCATTCAGTTTGAATGCAACACGGGGTTAGTTTTGATTAAAGAATGAAACCACTTTATTTAACTACAAAGAGAGATTTGAAGTGAGTACAAGAATAAGGCACGAAAGTCAGAAAGAAAGAGAAAATGCTTTCTAGTAACTAAACTTAACAAACTGGACTTGATTCAAGGTAAAATCCTTGTCACATTTTCCCAGCAACATCACTGACCAAACACTTAAGTCAGGATCTGCCCCCAAAGTCCAAAGGGCTGGTTTCTTTTGTCTCCTTAGGTGAAAGAGAGAGAGATGAAAAGGGAGAGAGAAAGAATCCCTGGTTTTTTGCCCCTCACTTTTATAGTCCAGTCTCTCTTTGAAGTGGATTCTTCTGAGGCTTACGCCTCACAGCAAAGTTTATTTAAGCAGTAAAGAAAGCCATGGGAGTCTGGGGGGCTGAAGGTGGCCCCGTGCTCTTCCTTCTCCCATGTGAATGCTGAAATGCAGGTTTGCCTTGTCTCTCTCTTGCTGTCTCAAGGACTTTATGTACAAGTTATATGTAAATTGAGGTAAACCCACATTCCTTTATTCAAGATAGACCTGCTTAACCACTCCCGCCTAATAGGGGCTATGTGGGTTTGAACATGTCCTACCAACATCATTCAGGGGGAATTCATAACTTTACATAGAATCTTGCTACCTAGATTTAACAGTGATATAATTTACAGAAAGTCATTAGTTTTCAAATGATACTTCACAAGGCATGTTTTGTACAAAGATTATTACAATAGTGTGTAGGGTGTGAACACGGCTGCATTCCATCACAGAGGGGTGCTGAAAGGGCAGAGGAATGGCTTTGCACCTCTATGTTCCAGCCAGCTCTCTAGCCAAAACAGCTGAAGCAAGACGGGCATTCTGGGAGGCATTATGCTTCAGAGGTGTGTGTCTGAGGCACTAATTCTTCCAGAGCTCTCCCTTAGGGCAGCATGCAATGTGCTGCCCAGCACCCAGGGCTGTACCTACAGGCACAGCCTAGCCTTGAATGTAATATTTTGTCTTCATTTCCAGTTCTAGCCTATTTTACAGCAAACATACATAGGCATAGTAGTAGTTAAATGGTTACCTTTCTTGAAGTGATTTTGTCCATTTAGACACAGTTTCTTTCAACAGAGCATCCTCCACCTGCTCCATTTTCCCTTCATCAGGCAGAATAAATAGCGCAGCAGCATTTCCTTTGTATGGGATTTCAACCACCCAGCAAGACAGCTCCTCATCATGGTGTGTGTTATACCTTTTGTCACTGTTCATCATATTAACTTTGACAGATGTTTTTGCATCCACAAAAAAGTCGTCTTCCTTGGTGAACAAATTACTGAAAGGATTTTCCCAATGAGCTGATGACAAAAAGAAAGAATGCCATTGAATATACTGGGAAAGAGAAATTTCTAACGTATATCAGACTAATTTAAATGTAACAACTCTGTATTTGAAGTTTAAGTCAACTGCAAGCTCGTTTGAAAAATGGGACATTTGCCCTGTGGCTGGTTAGCCAGAAAATTTCAATAGCATGCAGCATCTCTGGTGGATGAGATTTTATACTGATTAACAGTAGTCCTGATGAAAGTCAAACAAGTGAAATGAACTGATACTGTGGTTTTCTTTAAATCTGTAGCTTTGAGAAAAGAATAGTGACCAAGTATTATAACTTTCTGTGCTGTTAAACTGAGGCCCCTCAATCTGATAGAGCTCCAGATTAGTTAATAAATCCAACTTCTTTTTCATGTAACCTAAATTTCTTCTACTTACTCCTCGCAGTCTAAGTCTCGAGACATGGGTCTGTCAGAGGGAGCAGAATTAAAAGTGTCAGAGGCCCGGGGGGTGCTATGTGAGGAGGGGATTAGGGCCATGAGGGAGTGTGGGATTGGGGGAGAAGGGCCACAGGAATCCACTTTGGCCTTCCCGCCCCCCTTCTACAAAGGTTCTAGTGCCCTTGATTTAGGTGCTTAATTATAACCAAAATTTCCAATTAGGATGACTGTAACTTTCGGGGAAATACTTAAAAAAGTTAACAAGGCATCAGTCTGAAGTTGGGTAATCTCATAGACCTAATAAGCAGTTGACAAAAAAGCAGTTTATTTGTCTTAGACCACTATCAGAATTCCATAGCTTGTATGTGCTACGTGTACCCATCTGTAGAACATCTTACCTTTAAAGAAAATATAGTTGACAAGAACCATTACAGTGAGCGAATCAAGACCCTTCACCAAGTTGGCAATTTTCCCGTGGGTTTTATTCTCTATGTAATCATTGATCTGTTTCTCAGCCGCTGCAGAATTCTGGAAGTTACTTAGAAAAGCTTCAGACTCATACAGAGTTTTGACATCTTCCAAAAACTTCTCTAGTAGTTTCAGTTGATCATCTATAAAAAGGGCATTTCCCATATTCAGCTGGATCTCATTGTCAGGACGGTTTAACATCTGGATGAGATGATGAAAACCTTCATGTATCTCCCTCTCCTCAATCTCTGTCAGGTTAAAGGAGAGTCCTTTGTGAATTTGACTCAGAGTGGTTGACTTGGCACCTAACGTCAGCATTGCAAAGGCAGTGGAGATGCTCAGAGGAGAGAAGAAAATGTTCTTGTCAGCTGCTTCTGATTTAATCTGCTTGTAGAATCTAAATGCAAAGTCAGCATTGCTAGGAACTACTCGGAGAAAGGACCTGTTTTCAGTTACGACATTGCCTCCAACCAGACTAGGCTGCTGTGGGGGTTTAATATCTGTCTGACCATCCTGGTCACTGTGGTGGTCAGGTACGTGATGAGACAAGACAACAGCCTGAAGCCCAACAAGTAACACACACAGGCAGAGGATGGACTTCATTTTCCTTTGGAACTATTCCCTTGAAAAACAAAAGAATGGAATAGTCATTAGTCATGGAAATGTTTCCTCCTTCCCTGTGCTATTTGTGATCCAATGGTTATTTTTATCTCTCTCCTTATGGCAAGTCCACCTCCCTCCAGCCAACTGGGAGATTATGGGGGGAAAGGGAGTGGGGCTGACCAGAGAGTCACAGGGGTTGGGAGCGCAGGCCATGTTGGGAATCAGAGAAAGGAAAAAGGAGGGGTGGTAGAAGAAGACTCTGGGCTGGATTCTTCACTTAGCACCATCCTCTTTGTGCCACTCAGAGATCCCCCACCTTAGAGTAGAAGTGTTTTGTTGAGGGAGGAAGTTATGAAAGAGGGTGGAATGAGAGTAGGCTGGGAGAGATTTTAGCAGGATGGAGATCCACTATGATGTTCCTCTGCTGCTGTAAGATGAATTAGGGACCTTATGCCCATGGCACAAATTGGAGCAGTACTTTTGCAGCTATAACTTCTGCTGGGGCTTGACAGCAACGATCAGGAACTGGAACTAGTTCCTTGATAGTCCCCCCCACACACTCCACGACACATGCACACACTTCAATGTGTTGCAGTATAATCTGGATCCAAATGACAATATGGCCCGCTATCTAAAGCTGGAAAAAGTTTATAGGGAAGAGCCCCGTCTGGCACATCAAAACTAAGTCACCTATCCCTGACTTTCAGTACTGTAATTTGGTGACCTTTAGCAAAAGGGGATATCAAATGGTCCTGAGCTTTCTGTAGCGTCATAATAACAGGAATAAATCAGCTCTAAATGTTCTTCACGTGTCAAAAACTTAGAGATTTGCCCTTTTTTGTTTTTTATGCTGTCCCTTCTTTTTTCTGACTCTATCTGTCCCTAGGTAACAGGTTTCCCGTTAGGCTTCAACTCAAGCAGCTAGCATGTGCTAAAGACCAACTTGCTTCATTAATGCTAGAGTTTTAAATCATGTTAAAATGTGTTTGCTAGAGCTGGTTGAAAATTTTTGGATGGAACATTTTTCCACTAGAAAATGCTGATTCATCAAAATAGAAACGTTCCAAAGGGTTATGTCAACTCTAATGAAGTTTCATTTAGAGAAGAAATCAAAAGTATTTTTAAAATTTCTATTCTATTCTATATTTATATTTTGCATTTGTTTTCTTTTCTTTTATGCTTTTAAAATTGTTTTGTATTTTCTTTTATGTTCATATTATTTTATAAAACAATATAAGGTAAAATAAAAACAATATAAAAGAAACTAATACCAAAAAGTCAAAACGGAAACAAAATCTTTTAATTTTATCAAAATTAAACATTTCAGATGACGAAAAATAATTTTTTCGTGGGGAGGAAAACTTTGTTTCATGGGAAAATTCAAACTTTTGACTTTTTGTTCTGATTCAGAACGATTTTTTTTGAATGTCAGAATTTTCTGCAGAAGGGAAAATCCCAGTTTCCACAGCTCTAGTGTCGGCTAACACATTCTAGGAAATCCCACACATTTTTGATGTACTCAGGCCATATCTTAACACACTAGATTAATCTAGTCCCAAATTTTCCCAATAATTTTTTTTAAAAATGCCTTCATTCAAAGACCGTTTCCACTAGCGCACCAATTTCTGCTGGCTCATTGGGGTCTTAAGAAAGGCTCCACTCACAGGATAAATTGTAACAGGTATAGTGAACAAAGTCACCCATATTTGAATGAAATCCCATACAATCAACTGCATTTCACACAGCTAATATGAGTTCAAAGCCTCTTTTGAAAAAATATGGCAGTACTTACAGTACAATCAGAAGGATCCTGCTGGATGCATCTAATCTGCACAGCTCCTCGCCTTTTATTTATATTGCCTTAACATTATTAAGCTGAGTGTCCACTATTAAACATTAAACAGAGCAAATAGAAGTTATTAGCAAGGATGCAGAGCAAACAGTGATGAAACTGCTTTTCTGGCATGGAGGGTCAAATGCCCGCTGTTCACCCACATGGTGGAGAATAGAGCCAAAACCTATGGAAGAAGGTAGTAGGGGGCCACATGGAGGGTACTGGTGACTGTGCTGTTTGCTTGCCTCACCCCACCTGTGGAAACCTCTGTATGGAAAGACTTCACGATTAGAGCACCAATAGAAAGAGGGGCATGTGTGCCTAGGAAGAGCTGATCTACGCAGTGCGTCTCTTGGAGAGAGACTAACACTTGCTAGCAAAACCCCACAGTTACACTGCTGTTTGGCTCAGCATTAACTCCCAGCAGAGAGGATCGGAAAGTGCAATCGGGGTGGGAAGCCAATGACAGCACAGCATTGGAAATGTCTATGATTCTAGAGGCAAAAAATGGGCCATGGAATGAAGGAAGGAAAATCAAATCAACCATGGACCAGGGGAAGTTGATAGTAATGAATATAAATCAGAAGCTTGAAATTGTAAAAAAAACATTTAGAAGGGAAGCCAAAGGACACAAGGAGAAATCTGTTGCCAGCATAGTTAAGGAGGATCAGAAAGAATTTGTTAAGTATCTTTGGAACAGAAAGAAACCTGAGAATGGTATTTGTCCATTTGTAGATGGAAACTGTAGAATTTACCAATAAAATGCAGAAAAGGCAGATGTCTTCAATAAATCTTTATGTTCTGTATTGTGGGTCATGGGGAAGCAGATGATGTAGTTATGTCACATGATGATGATAACACTCTTTCCACTCCACTAGTTTCTCAGGAGGATGTTAGACAGCAGCTACTAAAATTATAAAATTTTAAATCAGTAGGTCCAGTACCGTGCATCTAAGAATTTTAAAAGAGCTGGCAGAGGAGCTTCCTGGACCATTAATGTTGAATATCAATGAGTCTTAGAACAGTGGGGAAGTTCCAGAAGACCAGTAGAAAGCTAATGTGCCAGTATTTAAAACTCATACATGGGATGACCTGGTTAATAATAGCCTTTCAATCTGACATTGATCCCAGGCATGATAATGGACAGGCTAATACATGGCTTGACTAATAAAGAATTAAAGGAAGGTAATACAATTAATGCTAATTAGCATGGCTTTATGGACAATAGATCTTGTCAAACTAACTTTATATCTTTTGTTGATGAGATTACAAGTTTGGTTGATAAAGGTAATAGTGTTGATATAATATACTTAGACTCTTATAAGGTGTTCGACTTGGTACTGCATGACATTTAGATGAAAAAGCTAGAACAATATAAAATTAACATGATGCACATTATATGGATTATAAACTGCTAACAGGTCTCAAAATGTAATTTCTAAATGGGGAATAATCACAGAGCAAGCATGTTCCTAGGGGGGTCCAGTAGGGAATTGGTTCCTGGCCCTAAGCTAAATAACATTTTTATCAATGATCTGGAAGAAAACATAAAATCATCACTAATAAAGTTTGGAGATGACACAAAAATTGGAGGAATGGTGAATAACGAAGAGGATAGTTCAGAGATAGAGAGTAAAGTTGATTACTAGGTAAGCTCGGTTGAAGCAAACAATATGCATTTTAATACAGCTAAATGTAAATGTAAAGGTAAATATGTAGGAACAAGGAGTGTAGGTCATACCTAGAGGATGGAGGATTCTGTCCTGGGAGACAGTTACTGAAAAAGATCTGGGGGTCATGGTGGACAATCAGCTGAACCTGAGCTCCCACTGTGACGCTGTGACCAAATGGGCTACATACATACTTAAAAAGATAGATTCAAGTAGAACTAGAGGGGTTATTATATTTTTGTATTGGACACTGGTGCGACTGCAGCTGGAATGCTGTATCCAGTTCCTCTGATTGTAACGTTTCTCTGATTGTTCCAGGACAGGGCTGGACATTTCAGAACACCTATTTTGGAGGAAATTCAACGCTTGGGAGAGTGTGGAGTCACCATACCAGTTGTTATCCAAGACTGGTGGAGACCAGTGGAAGTCTGTGCTATTGCAGGTAGGCTCCTGAATCCAAAGCATTGGAACAAGGCTGCCCATACATAGACATAAAGAGCATGCTTGTTGGTGACTGTGGGTGTCGCAGGAAGAGGCTACAGAAGCAAAACTTTAAGGCACTTAAGGGCAGTAGGGTAAGAGGTGACAACTCTTCACCAGTCTGAGTTGCATCCCAGAACGTAATAGTGGGCCCCTCGCCTTTGTATTAGGCTGCTCAAGCTATAGCCAGCCAGGACATGGGCGATCAGCCCTAGTGTTTGAAATAAGAGTTTGGCCAACTGGTTAGATCTGGGTCCAGGATGGGCAGAGTCCAGGAACAAGCCCAGGGTCAGTACCGGAGGGACAGAAGCCAAATGCCAGAGCAAGAGCCAGAGGCAAAGCTGGGGATTGAAGCGAGATATCTGAGGCTGGAGAGGAATGTAGTGGGGTGGTCACCCGCTCCTGCTCTGAGGGGTTTAAAAACAGCCCTTGGAAAGGATGGGGGGTGAGAGAGAACACCCTGGGCTGACTGGGGGAAGTAGCTGCAGCTGGGCCACGCCCCAATCAGAGCCCAGCTGGCCCTATAAAGGCCAGGGCAGCCAGGCGCCCAACAACCTCTCTCTGAGTGCAGAGAGAGAAGGGCCTGGCTGCAGGGAACTAGAGTAGAGTACCTGGGTGGAGCAGGGCTGGGGAAAGGCTGAAGAGCTGGGGAGCTCCAGCCTGGAAAGCCCCCGGCTGTGGCCTAGTGTTAGGCCAGGAGGTACTGGGGGTTGTAGAGGGCAGCCCAGGGCTAGACCAAGGCAGCAGGTCCAAACCCTCCTTGCCAGTGATGAGTGGCCTATACTGCAGTCTGCCCCAGGGAGTGGGGGCTAGATGGTGACTGGCAGTGGCCTAGTGCTGAGGCAAGGTAGGGTTAGCGGGTGGGGGTTCCCCTGGGAGGGGAGACCTAGCGTGTGGGTACTGCCAGGGTGCAGCACCCCGAGCAAGGGGCACCGGGGTCCTGGGAGGGACACGGGGCCCAGAAGTAGACAGCAAGGCAGATCACCGGCCCACAGAGGGCGCTCCGGAGGCTGGGTCGAGCTAATTCCCTGAGAGACAAGCAGGAGGCGCCGCAGGGGTGAGTCCGCGCCTGTTACAAGGAACAGGGGCTAGAACAGAGCAAGAGCAGGGTCTGGAAGCAAACTGGAGCAAGTTGTAAGATGCATGGTACGTATTAAGCAGCTCCTGCTTGACTCTGGGGGCCAAGCATTTAAGCAGGTCTGCTAAAGCAGCAGCCAGTCAGGGACTGTGGCTACTCCATCCATTCTATGACAGTGCAACTGGGCTCATTAGTTTCCTAACAATGAGGCTGGTCTGGGTGCAGGCCAGCAGCTGTTCCTAGAAGGTCTGCAGCCATATTGTAAAGCCTAAGGCCTTTGTCTGCAGCCAGAGTAAAAGAGCACCCAAGCAACAGCCATTAGCTAAGAAATAGGAAGTCACATCCTCACATTCCATCTAAATTACATTAAAACAATGTAATATCAGGCAGCTAAAAAGGAGAACCCGTCCTAATGGCACCCACTATCACCAGATAAAAAAACAGATCTTAAGATGGTTAAAGAAAACTTCGTTTGATAGCATTCTGTCTGTCAAGAAATCACTTATCAATAGTTGTGGTTGTGAACTCCTCATTGATTTATTGTTTTGTCATTATGGCCCCCAATTCCCTATTGTTTGCCTGTATAGTCTGTCTGGTTCTTTAATTGTTTCTGTCTGCTGTATAATTAATTTTGCTAGGTGTAAGTTAATTAGGGTAGTGGGATATGATTGGTTAAAGATTTTTGTTACACTATGTTAGGATTGGTTAGTAAAATTTTAGTACAATGATTGGTTAAGGTATAGCTAAACAGGACTCAAATTTCACTATATAAACTGGGGTCCAAAAGGAAGTTCTTTGGGAACCAACTCCAGGACACAGCCCCAAAGATCAGAGCTGCCAGACCTCAACACTCTGCCAATGACACTGTGCAGAAACTGGAGTCCCCCAGATGGACCTGATCCTGACTGGCCATCAAGAAAAGTTCATCTGTCTTATTGGGAGTGGTGAGCACTGTATGTGTAGCATGTGCAGTCCGTTTTTGGTAATTGTTAATAAATAAAGGTTATGTCGTATATTACTGTGTAAGGCTCTTTCACTGGTAAAAGACCCCATAAACCCGCAAAAGATTAAGCTCTGAGTCCACAGGGAAAGGGTGTTTGCCCGGAGCCTACGGGGGGGTAAAGTTAGGTGCTTTTCGCCTGGAGCCCCAGGAACTGGGAAAGGGTGGCTGCCCGTGAGTGTGTCAGTAACAGAATTTTGTGCAGGTAACAGACCCTGACAGCAAATAAATAAATGGATATTGAGGTTTTCTTTAACTCTGTATCTTTAAAGAAAGTAACATAACCAAGTTCTTCAACTTGTTTGTGCTTTTAACTAAAACCCGTGTATCTGTTAAAGTTCCAGAGCAGATGGTTGCTTCTTGACAATTTACACTTAATTAATAAATCCAGTATTTTCGTTGCGCAACTTACGTGTCCCTATGCTGGCTGCAGTGTACGGAGGTGGTTGTTGCTGGGGAAAACTACAGGGAGAAAGGCTGCAGTCAGTCTCTGAGTGGAAGGAGAACCCAGAGAGGGAGGCAGCCATATATATAGGAAGAAACCCAGGGAAAGAGCAGCAGAGAGGTAGGACTGTACAAAGACTGTGACTGCTTATTACAGGGTCTCTGGGCTGGAACTTGGTGTAAAGGGCAGGCCTGGATTCCCTGGGGAGTGGCACAGAGCATTGGAGAGGTCAGCCAGACAGCTGCTCTGGAAAGACTGTGAATTCCCTGGAAGAGGAGGACTTTAGTGACCTGGCCAGAGGGCCAAGCCCTGAAGAGGAGACTGCAGGAGAGAGCAGGGCTGCAGAGCAAGACAAGGCAGGAGAAGACACTGCTGAAGGGGGATTACAAGCTGGCTGATTTAATCCAGGATGGCCAGCAGGAGGCGCCACCAGTGGTGAGTGAACCCTGTGATAGATCATAATATATTTTCTCTCAGAATACACTATGATACAATTATTACTACAGTTAGGTTTATGCAGTCTCTGAAATAACATGACTTTTTCACGCAGGCAGCGCAGATGAGGCTGTACATTCCACTTTTGGTGACTTCTGAATGCTTAACTATCTGTATCTCTCTCAATCATATCATTGTCAGATCTGGGAGCTTGATCATTGCCTTAATTTTGTTTTTGGCATTTAAAACAAGCTTCCAAAATCATTATACAGAAAAGGCTGTTGTCTATAGCTGCTACAAGGTAACTCGGACATGACCGAAATAATCCCATACAATGAGCATAACACAGATAATATGAATTCAAAGTCCCCTGACAGACCTGGTAAAGGCCCAGGGCCTTGACATGGTGAGATGGACCGACGTGGTGGAGGGGGCGTTTACAGACCTGTGGACATCCCTTTGCAGTAACCCTGTGCTCATAGCCCCGAACTTTAATAAAGAATTCATTTTACAGACGGATGCATCCAAAGTGGTGCTGGGGGCTGTCCTGTCACAGATGGTCAGAGAGGATAAACATCCAATCCTTTATCTTAGCAGAAAACTCCTTCCGAGGGAACAGAAATATGCAGTAGAAGAGAAGGAGTGCCTCGCCATCAAATGGGCCATGGAAACTCTATGATATTACCTGCTAGACTGGCGATTTGTCCTCGTGACCAACCATGCCCCCCTCCAATGGATGCAATGGAACAAAGAGAAGAATGCAATGGTCACCAGGTGGTTCTTGTCCCTCCAACTGTTCCACTTCAGCATTCCACACAGGGCTGGAAGCCGCCACAGCAATGCAAATGGCTTATCACGGGTACACTGTCTGATGACCCAAGCTGCCCAACCTCATGGTGTTGAGCGGGGAGAGGGATATGTGACGGGGTCAGGCCAGATGGCTGCAGGAGAGTGCTGAAGGCAGATATATTAGCCCCAGGATAAGCAGGTCCCTTTTCCCTTGGTAGCTGAACAGGGGTTACTCTAGGTTAATTAGGACACCTGGGGCGAATCAAGGGTCTGCCAGAACCTGTTAAAAGCCTCCCCTCCAGCCAGAGAAGCCCCAGCAATAGGAGCTGAGGGAGGAAGGTGAGCTACTGGAGAGCTGAGCAGTGGAGATGCTGACAAGCATTTGGAGAGAAGCCACGCAGGTACAGAGGCAAAGGGTGGGAGAATCCCTGCCCAACAGGACGGACGCCCCTTCCAGGCCCCAGAGGTGTGAGAGGAGACCCTGCCAGAGGGGAGAGACTGAACCGGGTGTCTGGTCTGTTGCCACCAGGCCCAGAGGGGCTACCAGAGACTGAGAGGCTTCCCTACCCCTCCCGCCTCCACCCAGGGGTGTGGGGAAAATCCTGAGGGAAAAGAGGAGTAGCCCAGCCCACCTCTAAAAGGGAGCGTAGGACCCACCAAGGCGGAGAGGAAGCTCTGTCACACTTAGTTTTAGTCTGAAGTTGCCTAGCTTCAGTTTCAAGTCATTAGAACTAATTATACCTTGTGCACTAGATTAAAAAGCCCTCTACTATCAGAAATCATCTTTCCATGTAAGTACTTATGATCAAGTCATCACATAACCTTCTCTTTGCTAAGCTAAATAGATTGAGCTTCTTTAGTCTCTCGTGGTAAAGCGGGCTTTGCACACCTCAGCTTCTTATTGTTTGAAGAGCTAAACTTTTCTATTTTGTTTTCAGTATTTTTACTTCTTTCTTTTCCCACAATAAGATATTGACACCCTTCTATAGGAGTGAGCTCTGTGTATATTTTCATAGCGATTTCAAAAGTGTGCTTATTAGGACACACCAAATGTACAGCCTAAGGGTAAGCTCCTAGTGTCTGCTCTGTAAGTGTGTGAGGGCCTGCACTAGTCAAGTATGGTTGGGAAGATAGGTGGGATAATTTGCACTGCACACCAGTTTGGAAGTTACTATTCTTTTTAAACTGCAAAATCTTGCAATCAAGAGGATGGGATATAGCCACTGTATTCCAACTGCCGCTTCACCAAAATACGCAGGAGTCTGTCTGGGACATGCAGTAAAGTACTTATGCTTTTTTTTTAAGTTATGGTTAAACTTGGGTCTATGTTACTTTACATAAAGTACCTAGTGGACAACAGAAATCTCGCCAGCATGTTTTAGCAATGCAAGAAAAGGTTTTTATTCTGATGCTAGAGTTCTGATATGCTAAAACTGTGTGATCCATATATCATATATAGTCACAGATCTATGTTGAGCTGTATATGAACACATATAATGATTAGCTGTGTCTTTGCCAAGCATTTGTGACCTCCATAGACTTATTGTAACTGATAATTAAGTGCAACTGAGTCCCAACAACAGTTTATTTTTCAGGAATGGGAAGCCAGTGGAAATATAATTTACCGGAGGCTACTTCCATCCTCCAGAGCTATACGCTGTTTCACTATATCAGCACAGAGCTGTCAGAGCCAGAGAGCTGTACTGACCAACAGAGAAGGTGTAGGGAACCAGTGAGAGAGGTAGCAGAGAAGTGGGTGTGTGGATGGAATAGAGGGTAGCCAGTTTGGGGCTCCTGTCTCAGCTCAGAGCAGGTGATAGTACTGTGGCACGCTAAGTATGAGTGCCTCCATGGGGCACTTCTAAGAAGGGAAGGAAGAAGTCAGTGAGAGTAAGAAAGCCAGAGGGGAAGATATCTGGGGGATGAACACCTATGTGGGGAGCAAGTGCCATGGCCATCTTTGTCCCAAACATTCATGGCCTCATTACTACTACTACTACTCCCCAGAAATGTACCTCCAGCTTCTCGTAACACCCTATTGGCTCCAGCCCATATGCTGAGCTTCTGGCCATCAGCCTGCAAGTCCCAGTCTAAAGAACAAGCTATGATTCATCGGCCTCAAAAGATTTAAAGGTTGAGGCAGCTGCTAGAGGAGCTGAGTTGGCGGCTGGACTTCTGCCACTGCTTCAAGCTACCAGTCTCCCCCTCCTTTTGCCCTCTCCAAATATAACAGGGATCATGGATGGACATTGGAGGCTGAAGTTTCTTATTGTAAAACATGTTTTCCAGACCTCAGAACATTCTTGAATCTCTTTTTCTGAGCCCTCTCCAGTTTTTCAGTATCTTTTCTAAAGTGTGGACACCAAAACAGGACACAGTTCCAGAAGTGGTCTCACCGATGACATATTCAGAGGTCATATCACCTCCCCGCTCCTGCTTGATATTCCCCTCCAAACACACCCAAAGATCACATTAGCCATTTTAGTCACAATGGGAGCTCATATTCACTTGGTTATCCATGACCCCCAAAGTCCTTTTCAGAGTCATTGCTTGTCAGAGTACACCTTGTCAGAATGAATTACATTCTTAGCTCTCCAGCTTAGAGGCAAACCACAGGTGGTCTATGGAATTAATTTGTGCAAAGTATTAAAATATGGTTCCCTCAATTGGACGGTTACCTTGTACCTTTTCCAGGATGCGGGTGGGCTTAGCACTTTAAAAAAAAATACTTAATTCTAAACCAACGAAGACTTTAGGGTTGGCAACAGTGTAACTCTTTGCACAGATCACTTCCTAGTGGATGACGATATACCAGGCTGTTTGTAGGCAAGGAGTTATCCCATTCCTGCTTTATTTGTTTGGGAATATATGTTAATCACAATTTTTATAAAGTTACGAGTACCAGCAGGTGTACATGAGCACATCAGAATTTACCAGCACTAAGTACAAGGGTATGACATGTACAGCAGTGACTGATTATTTTTCAGTAGGGTTTACAATTTTCCCCAGGAAGAGCAAGGCATCGGTGCTTTGATCCATAATCATAATCAGGAAAGGCCTGTTGAATTGAACGATCGGAGGAAGAGATGTAGGAACCATTTCTACGACAGTGACTGCTGCTGCTTCAGTGCCGTTCTCATGAACATTCAGCAGGGCCTTGTGAACAGCCTGCAAGGAAACGAAGCAAACATTACAGTCTAAGTACAGAACAGTGGGCAGTGGCTGAAAGTGAACATGATCACTTTTAAACCAGAGCTCTTTGGAAAATCAGCTGGCAAGACATGGGCCCAATAAGAGCAGGACTGATGGAGCACAATGGAAGAAATGCAGACAGCATTCCCAATGAGTTCATTAGGAGCTTTGTCTGTGTAAGTAAGTATTGCAGGGTTAGGCGCATTAATATTAAAAGACTGAGCTGGAAGAATCAAATCACCGCAAAGGGACTCTCCTATTCACTACTCCTCACCACAGAAGAATAGTCTCAGAATCTGAAATAAATGTCTAGTGAAGAATTAGTTTACAGCAGAAAACTGAATCAGATTCAAGAGGAATGATGATCTCAGAGGGAAAGGAACCAGCTAGCTGAGCTCCAGGTATCAATTCACATTTCTAAGTACAAATATTGACTGATTTCTTTGTAAAAAGTTCTGTATTTGGAACTCTCTGTATTGTGCCTAATGTGACCTAAAGTATATTCTTTGCCAATGTTAGTTTAAATTGAAGACTATTATGGGTTATTATATTTTAGTTGTCAGCAGTGGTTAAACTCTTTTCCTGTGTGCACTCATGTGTCTTCGTAGTGTCTGGAAATATTAAAAATTTACCATGGTGTTAGATGTAACGAGCGAACATTATCTGTGATGAGCAAGTTATTGCTTCTTTCTAGGAAAGACCGCTTTTCTCCGGTCCACTCCTGCCTACACTGATGGCACTGGGAGTCTTGCCAGTGACCTCTACAGGAGCAGGATTATGTCATTTATAGTTATAAAATATACATATTTAAAAACAAATCCTATGCAACTCTGGTGGTGCAAAACAGTCATAAACAGATGATGGATGATTCCACTTGCATAGAGGAATCTCAGGATGGTCTTCCCAGCCTGTGTCATAAGGTGCAAGTCTGGGGGATAAGAGGCATGGCTAAGGTTCCTCTATGCCCAGTGATCCCTTGACATTGGAAGAGCCCTTGGGGGCCTCTCAATAGACAGCCTTAATTTAATCAATCATCAGGCTGCTCTAGTTTATGACTAAGGACGTGATTATGTCACCACTGTCAAGGAACCTGTGAGTTTTGCCATTTATTTCAACTTTTCCAGGACAGTGATGACCTTTCATGGTCCCTTGAATTTTAACATTTATATGGACTCTGCTGCCAAGCATTGCAGTTTTAGTTCAGTTTGATCTAGTCCTCTTTGAAATGGGGATAGATAAATGAATTAATGAACTGTTAATGTTACAGTCGCTGATCAAAGTAAATTTAGCCAATTGTCAATGCCCCGCAGCAGGGTCCACACAAACAGTTGGTTAATTCACTTTGATCAACTGCTTTGGGTTAACAGTTTGTTAGTTTGCTTTGACCTAGTCCCATTTCAAGGAGGAGTAGATCGAAGTGAACTAACAAACTGTTATTGTGCATCAGCAGGGTCCACACTGTTGCCGTGACCATAGGGCAAAATTATCTTTTTTTTTTACTATGACTGTGAATTATGCATAATTTTACTGTGACAAAATTGTATCCATATTTATGACCTATCTACCAGCCCCATAGTTATGGGTGTTTAAAGATAGCATCATGATGACCATATGCTAAGCTGTACTGAACATAGCTTAGACACTGCCCAGGGTGAGGGTGATTAGGTGCAGACAAATCCATTTAGTACCACCTCTGTTTACAAACTTACTTTTGAAACCTTCAGCTTGGAATTCTCAGTGATTCCAGACAGATCGGCATTGTCCTCGAATACATCAATCACACCCAATCTCTTGAATATCTCTTTGACATCATAGGAGCCCGAAATAGAAAATTTTGGAATGTACAGTTCTATTCTTCTGTTGAAGGCAATACAAGATGATGATAAAATATTGCATTCAGATAACACGGTGGAGTACCTGCTAGATAGTGATGCCTGAAATAGTTCTTGGGCATGCCAAGAAGTCCACTTGGATTTTTTGCATTCTTTTGGGAGCAAATCCAGTCCCCAGCTCTCTGGCTGTAGAGAAACCCTTGTCAACACAACTGGCACCGTTTTTCTGTGATGTGTGAGGCTGAATTGGGAGGGCCATGTAGGGATGTGATGCCTCTATACAGTAAGCAACCCCGTTCAGTGTAAATTCCCTTCGGGTTCCTCCTGAGGTACAGCATCTGGGATGGAAGGATTTGCCACTGCATGGATTCTCCTATTTCTCACCCTGGGGGGGGGGCACCCAAGAGCTTACCGAGCTTGCATCTGAAAGGTGTTTTTATGGAGCAGCTCTGCAGCTATTTTACAACCCAAAGGGGGAGAAGGGGAATGTTCTAACCACCTGCCCCCTTCCTATCTGCTCAGCCACTAGACCTGTTACACAGACTGATACTAGTCTCTGATTTCCCCTCTTTGGAATAGTACACGAGGATCGTGTAGCTCTTGAAGAGATGAGCCTTCTCATAATCCCTCTGTTTGTTCTTTTGGGCATTGAGGAACACTTGAGAAACTTCTCCTTCCTTTCCAAAACATCCTTTTGGTTCCATAAGGCTGCGTCAATATCTTTATTCAACAGACTACTACCGTTCATGACAATGAATCAAAGAAGTTGGAGATGGAAAACACCCATTTTGGCCATCTTGTCTATTCCCCCTGCCCTGCTCCCTGACAATGCAGGTTTCTGCCTAACAATATGCATTTGAGTTCTTTATCCTGTCCAGTTCTGTCCTTAGGGAGACCCTTCCACATTACTTAATGTTTTATGATATTTGGATTACATTTTCCTTTTGCTTGATTTCACTCCTAATTATTTTCCTTTGCTTACCACTCCTAATTATGGCCTATTACTTGCTGCTGCAGGCACTGAATCAATGGCAGAAATCCCATTGATTTTAATAATGCAGGACCAGATCCTGTATCACTAAGCAATTCCTGTCTCTGCTTGATGTTTGCACCCTCCAAATAATTGCATGCCAGGTTTGCAAAATGCTATTTCTCTGCTTGCCCAGAGCAATGAAATTTGGGGTGTGCAAGTAAAATGTCAACATCAGCATCATGATAAATGGTGAACAAGTAGAATTTGTATCTGGTCCAATAAATTTCCATGGGTATTTACAATGCTGTCATCCACAAGTTCTATCAGCCTTAGTCATCATTTGGCTACATTGTGCACATTTATACATTTCCTCTTAAAATTCATCTCTCCAATCCCTGTTTATTTTTTCTGACTTCTCTGATTTCCCAAGACTCATTGACATATTTCTGGTATTAAGATGCCGAGGACTGAATTATGTTTCACTGTACGTGCAATCTCAGCAGTGCTCTGTAGCACCTGGAATCTCTGCATATGCAGCCCAATATTACATTGGTTTACTTTTGCTGTCACCTCACATTGCAAATTCATTTCTTTCTGCTCTCACCTACATTGTCTTCAGCAATACTGATCTCCAGCTACCTCCCTTCCTTTGAATGTCTGTATCTTGGATTATTTTTCCTGCTGCATTAGCTTATATTTTTCCAGATCAAGTTTTTGTGTGGAATATTCTGCTGAACTCTAGGCAGATGTTATATCAACATTCCCTGGGCCTGATTCTGCTCTCACTTCAGTGAGAATCAGGAATAACTCACTGAAGTCAGTGGAGTGACACCAGTGTAAAATTGGTGTGAGATCAGAATTAGGCCTACCCAGTTTTTTATCTTGTCATTTGATACAAAAGCATGAGTCCCATCCAAGGTGTCAAAATGTTTTACAAATATCAGTGAGTTAAGTCTTACAATGGCAGGTAAATGTCATCATCCACCTTTTTAAGGATGGTGTAATTGTGGCAGTGTAAAGGTAAGGGCTCAAGAATAAATAGAAAGTCTCTGGCAGAAATGGAAATAGCCCCTAGATCTCCTGACTCTCAGTCCTGTCCCTTAACCACAAGACCATCCTGATTCCTACTGCAGTTCCTACTTGTTGAAAGTAAAAAGCATCACAGCTTTATTTTTGTTTAGTTCTTTATGGCCACTGCATCACTGAAACCTCCAATGAGTCAATATAGTGGTACCCAAGGAACTGTGGCACCTAGTTTAATTTTTGTCTACAATTTGGATTCTATTCTATATTTACAGTAAAACATCAAAGCAGAAAATAAGAGTTACCTTTGTTTAAGTGATTTTACCCATTTAGACACAGTTTCTATCAACAGAGCATTCTCCACTTGCTTCATTTTTCCTTCATCAGGCAGGATAAATAATGCTGTAGCATTTCCATTGTAAGGTATTTCCACCACCTGACAAGACAACTCCTTGTCATGGTGACTGTTATAACCTCCATCTCGGGTCATCATATTTACTTTAACTGATGTTTTCCCATCCACAAAAAAGTCTGCTTCATGGGTTAGTGAATCACTGAAAGGATGTTCCCAGTAGGCTGTGAAAGAATGCAATTGACTGTAGTGTGAAAGAGGATTTATTAGTATAAACCACACTAAATCAAGTATAATAAACCTATATTTATAGATTCAAGGGAACTCAAAGCTAATTTTCCTAAGGGGATTTTTTGTTTCCCATCATGTTAGTAAGACTCTTTCAATAGTATAACGGGCATCTCTAATGTGTTGAGACTTTGTATGGGCTGTTAAAAGTCCTGATGAAAACCATGAAATGAAATTAAGTAATCCCGTTTTTTTCTTTTAAACTGTATTTTTGAGGCAGTTCCACATGAGGCTGCTTTCTGACAATTTACAGGGAATTAATTAATTTTTTTTCCATGAGTTTTAAACTTTTAGAGCTAGATTCACAAGGGGAATTTAGGTGCTGCAATGCATCATTATTTAGGTTCTTGAAGAGAAAAAGGGAGAATATTTTTCCTTTGGCGGCATAAGTGTCTCCATAAATAGAGCAGCTGTTAATGTGATTTCTCTCTTGTGATTTCTAGAACAAGTAGTTTTGCACTAAATCTCACAAATTAAATACAAAATTATTTGCATTTCTATAGCTCAAAGGCTCTGAAAGAGCTATAAAAATATTAAGGAACTAAGCTTCAGAATACCCCTGCGAAGGAGGCATTACTATCACCACAGTACAGATGGAGAAACCAAGGTACAGTGAGCTTATGTGACATGCCCAAGGTTGCACACTGAGTCTGTGACAGAGGTGGAATCAGAACTCATGTTTTAGCCATAGCACCATCCTTTCCCTCCACTATACCTTATTGGGTGGAGGGATAGCTCAGTGGTTTGAGCATTGGCCTGCTAAACTTAGGGTTGTGAGTTCAATCCTTGTATGGGCCAATTAGAGATCGGGGCAAAAATCTATCTAGAGATTGGTTCTGCTTTGAGAAGGGGGTTGGACTAGATGACTTCCTGAGGTCCCTTCCAACCCTGATATTCTATGATCAGGGCAATGCCTGAGACCCCCAGTCAAGTCTGGTCTTGCATAGATGATAATGGTTACACTGTTTTCTAATTTACTTGTAAATCATTATCATGACTCAATCATTGCTACATTGAGAACAGAATCGCCCCACCCTTGATAGGATTAACTAAAATACCAGGTTTTTTTACACAACTTTAACAAGATTTAGGCGGTAGTTACTGTTCAGCTGAATACCATTCCATTTCAACAGGTTGATTTTCAGGCCTTAAAATCACCTTTTCATGTGTTCTGTATACCATTTGCTCAACATATCTGACAAATCACTGTGTAAAGTTGTTTATCAAATACACATTCAATTTGGATTCCAGATACTGCAAGATTTTAAAGAAAATGTCCCTACTCTTTGCACAGAATGGACAGGTGCTGTTTTCTCTCCTTATATAATAGCACAGGAAGTCACCGTAATCCGATAGATGTACAGCCACCATCTCCTATCAGAATGAGAATATGTGCATGTGATAACAATTCACAGAGACTTAGCCATCAATTTTTCTGCATATTTCATATTGAATCATGAAATGAATGGCAGAACAAATTTTTCAAACATGAATACATAAAGCCAGTCACAACTGACCTGGTCTTCGATATCCTGAGCACTGTAGCCCCCATTGACTTCAAAGAGATTCTGATAGTTCTAATAATGTCACCACTTACATCATAATTAGGCACCTAAATGTAAGGGGCCTAATTTCAGACACCAAGTTTTGACATTTTTTCATATAATCCTCCTGGAAAAGTTTTCCAGACATAATTATTTTCAATGTAGTTGATCTCATAGGCCTAACTACCTGTTAAATACATTTTAAAATGATTGGGGATTTTGTGTTTTGTTTCAGATTACAAATCAGACACTGAAAGTTTATATTGGCAATAAGTAGCCATTGGTATAACATGTCTCACCTTTAAAGTAAACATAGTTGACAAGAACCATTACAGTGAGTGGATCAAGACCCTGGACCAAGTTGGCAATTTTCCCATGGGTTTTCTTCTCTATATAATCATTGATCTGTTTCTCAGCCTCTGGAGAATTCTGGAAATTACTATGAAAAGCTTCTGCTTCATACAAGCTTTTGACGTCTTCCAAAAACTTCTGTAGCAATATCAGCTTCTCATCAACAAAAAGGGCATTTCCCAGATTCAGCTGGACTTCACTGTCAGGACGGTTTAGCCAGTGAATGAGATCACGAAAACCTTCATGTATCTCCTTCTCCTTAATCTCTGTCAGGTTAAAGGCGAGTCCTTCCAGAATCTGAGTCAGAGTGGTTGATTTAGCACCTAGAGCCACCATGGCTAAAGCAGTGGAGATGCTCAAAGGAGAGAAGAAAATATTCTTGTCAACTGCATCTGATGTAACCTGCTTGTAGAATCTAAATGCAAAGTCAGCATTGCTGGGAGTTATTTTGGAACAAGCCGGTGTTTTGCTTTTAGGATTTCCTTCAACACTGGGATGATGTTCCTGGGGCTTTGTATCATCATGGTGGTCAGGGTCATGATTACAATGGACAACAGCAAGAAGTCCAACAAGTAACAAACACACATAGAGAGTTGGCTTCATTTTCCTTTGGAACAACGCTATGAAGAAAGAATGAAAGTCATTATATCTATGGAACAGTGTAATGAAAATTGTTCTTCTTTTTCCATGTAAAAGTAGACCTAGTGATTATTTTCCAGGTATTAGTGTTTCCTGTTGTCCCACTACTAATGCATTTGGAGAGACTCCTTCCCCTTGGTTTCCTTGCAATTCTCAGATATTTCTCCCCACATCCCTTCAAGTCAGTAAGCCTTCAAGAAACTGAAGACTTATGGAAAGGAAAGGGGATTGGACTGATTAGACAATCAGATGTGAGACAGCTATGTCCATCTTTGGAGTCAGAGAAAGAGAGCAAGTGGGGGTAGACAGGATTTTTTATCTGAATCTGAATAGAGTGAACAGAGAGGGACCACGTTTGGAACAGTTTATTTCCTCTGAAACAGTTCACCCACCCCTGTCTTTAAGAACCATCATGTTTATTAGTATTAATAGGTTTGTAAAAAGGTGCATATCAAATGATGCTTGTCTTTCTATAACAGCACAGCTATATCAAAACCTTTTCTAATGATTCTATAACAATCAAAAACATACTGGGCTCAATTCTCCCCTACTCCTGAGCCCCACTTGTGACATATGAAGCAAACAGTTACAGCTCCTTGGCCCAGATATGGGTTAGAGTAGCCCAGCTGCTCCTCTATCTCAAACCAGTGTCACATTGGAATAGTGGAGATCCATAACCCCAGCAACTGGATCTGCATAAACAACAGAATTTTTTTATTTTATTTTTTTTTTTGCTTCACTGGCAATTCAAACCCAAAATGATTTATTTTTTTTATTTTCAGCAAGTCAAAATTGTAAAAAATAGCTCCCGGTCAAAAGGTTCTGGTTTGATTTTGAGCATTTTAAATATTTTAATAATAAAATTAAAGTAAATTTTGAAACAAAGCTGTTGTAAACTGAAAAATCTAAATGTTTTGCTTAGAAAACATTGAAATAAAATGTTTTGATTTTTTTTTCTCATTTCCTTTTTTTTCTGACTGAAACAGGGAGGCAAAACTGCCATGAATTCTCAATGTTTTTTCTCAAGCACCTGATCTGCAAACCAAAGCACCAAACCAAAGTAGCTGTGGGCATACGCAGCAGCCTCACACAGACTCTTTGAAATGTTTTTGAAAACAGGCCCACAACTTCCTAGGTTTCTTTCAAGGGGGAAAAAAGGCCCCAGTTCTAAAATTCACAGGCACTAGCTGCAAAGGCCTATCCACCTGACTGAGTCTATAGGGCCACATCTACCATGCAAGCACACAAACTGGTAACTAGTACTAGGGAGCTCTGTGGGAAGAATGGTGGAGGAATGCTCCCCCACAGGGGCAGAGTCACTCCACAGCCACTCTCACAGCTCAGAGGTTGAAGCAGTTACGCCTTCCCACCCCTGAACCTCAGTACCCTGATCAGTTATCCAAGATGAACTCCGAGATGTACAAGGAGAGTAACTCATGGCTGTGCCCCTCTTTAGGCTTCAGAACGTGCTTTATCTGTGCAGCAAGATCCTTCCCAAACCTCCCTCCCCAGTCTGGGGTGGCTTGGCTGACAGAGAGCCCTAGCAGGGACCAGTTTCAGCCTGACTCTCAGCCTGTATGATTTTACAGGGCTAGCAGTTTACAGGAAAAAAACATTCCTTGTAAACTGAGCACATTTGATCTGGAGCCAGTGCCCGCCTAAACATGCAGCCCTACAATGTCTTTTTACAGTCACTATTCAGAGTACAGCCACACTTTAGGGACTGCATTGAACTATTCTTCAACATTTGCCATTAAATAGTGTTTGACTCTTAGTCAAAGCACAACCTCACAAGGGTATCAATTTCTGCTGTTCCTCTGAGTGACTGCATAAGACAGGCCAAGCTACAGAGCAGATTGTTCTCTATGGCCATCACAGAATCACCCACAGGAAAATGAAATGATCCTATAAACTAAACTCCTTATAACATGAACTCATTGTCTTTAAGGAAAAATGAATACAATACTTACAGTATATTCAGAAGGACCCAGCTGTGTCTATCTGATCTGCACTGCTCCTTGCTTCATTATTTATACTGCTGAACAGCATTAAGCACCTTGCCCTCTTGTTAAATATTACATAGATCAAAGTAAAATGATCAATGAGGTCAGACAAAATGCTGATGAAGCTAGTTTTTCTAGACATCTAGGTTCATGGACCCACCATCTATGCACGTAGAGCAGATTAAAGCCAAGGGTCATGCAGTCCAGCTAGAGGGCAGTTGTGGTTATGATGTTTCTATGCGCCTGTAAGCCTCCCTGTGCAAACACACGTTGGAGGCAAGTACCCCAGAATGCACTTACAAAGCACAAAAGCCATAAAGCTCATTACTGTGTTTAAACCAGCAGGGGTCAGAGTGTACAGCTGTGGTGGGGGAGCCAATGACAGCCCAGGCATCAGCCACTCTTTCAGGGATCCTGGAATCTGGACCAAGGGACTTTTCTGTATGGCTGATTGGAGACCTACATGGCTGAAGCCAGACTTTCCTGTGAATCCCCAATCTTACACTGGGACCACATACAACTCCCTGCACTTCTCTCGTGTAAGTCTGCAGCTGAAAGGAGGATGCAGAGAAGAGACACCACCCTCAACCTGGTGAGGTTTCACATGGACTCTTCCTCTGCAGAATTTTTTCACTGTAGTGGATTGGTCAGTTTCTAATATCCTCAGCAAGCATGTCCTTCTTGAGTCCTTGCTCATGTTAGCTGTAAGAATCGATCTTTTATTAATATGAGTAGAACTGGAATTACTGATTTTGTTTACACCAGATCTCTAACATTGGACCTCTTGAATTTGTATAAAAACAACCAGCTCCTTACTCAGTAATGCAATCCCCCATATTATTAACAAGAGCAAACACATTGGAACAATAACAACTATAATTCGATAAAACTACATTAGGCCAGCTCTTATCTGGCTTTAGTGAGAAGAGTTTGCAGGATCAGGCCTATGTTTCAAATGATGACTCTGGTTGTTGTAGATTATGAATGGGGTTTTCAGGCATTGTGCTTGTAAATCATTTAGGATTAGATTTACCATAAGGTAGTAGCTCAGTGCGGTCCACATGGGACAGAGGAAACCTATACTCAACTCCCTGATCTGCTGGGTTTGAAAAGGGATTTGATCCCTAGCCTTTCACCTCCTAGGCCTTAACCACCAGACTACTGGCTATTCTGCAGTTTCACTTCTTTCTTTCCCTACAGTGACATATAGGTATGTTTCTTTACTAGTCTCCCCTTTGTATCTTTTCATCAGGTGTCTTCCAATGGGTGTTAATCTTGACAAACTTTTTTTTGTATTTATACCACTGCACAAGGGCAAAACCATACTCTCTGCTGTACGAGTGACAGAGCACAGGAAGTTTGACCAATTTACACTGCATACCTCTTTGGAGTGTGTGTGTGTCTGTTTAATTGCAGAGTGCTGCTGGCAAGGGGAAGAGATGAGACAGCTCTATTCATGCCACTTCAAGGCATCAGCGAGATTAACATTTATTGGATGAGCTAGATAAAAGGGCCAGAATGGCCTAACAGAGCTCTAAACTCCTGTTTCCGGTGGGGATGAATTCTTCTGGTGCAGGCATACCAGAAAACAGCCTTAACGTTGTCTTCTAAGAACTCCCTCTCAAGCCTCATCTCTAGAGGGCATTGCCAAGGCCTGGGCTGAGGTTTGGAGGAGTCTGTTGGGGTGAGACCTCAGCAGTGTAGAGATTCCAAGCTGCCTGGGGATAGGGTGCTGTGAGATAGGCCATCAGGGCTGTACATTGGAGGCAGTTCCACCAACTGAATATCCTAGAATTGCGAGGGTACAAGGGTGAATTGAAGCCACCATAGATCCTCCACCCCTGGGCTGATTTCTTTGCATGTGCTTCTCAGATGTGTTAGTTAAATATCCTCACAGGTTACCTTATGGACAATACAAAACTTGCCAGAGTGTTTTAGCTATACAAGAATGCATAAGGAAATGTACCCTGAGTAGGGCTGGCTAGAAAACAATAATTCTGTGTTGCGCAAAAAAAAAAAAAAAAAAAAAAAAAATGTTGAGGTTTTTACATTTGTTTTTGTTCATGCAGAACAAAAATTAGATATTTTAAACAATTTCACAAAAAGCAAACACCCTAGAATAGCCACCAGCCCAGGGTACTTACCACAGATGGATTGGAACAGGAACTTCAACTTTCACCTACAAAAGCTTATTCTCCAATACTTCTGTTAGTCTATACGGTGCCACAGGACCCTTTGTCGCTTTTTACAGATCCAGACTAACACGGCTACCCCTCTGATACTTGAACTTAAACTTGGCTCTCCCATATTCCAAGCAAGTACCCTAATCACTGGACTAGGTTGCGATGTGCTGCTCTCATCATACTGTGACTAGAAATTCCATCCTGAAACTGAGAAATCTTGATGAAAATGCCTAACTCCATATATTTTTGCAAAACATTTTGGCTTTGAAGGAAATGGCATTTTTAACCGGCTCTAACTTTGAGTATGATAAAAGGGTATGAGTGAGATGCTGCCCTTTATACTGAATACACAAGATTATTTGCTGAATGCTTGCCAAAAAAGTACATAAACCTAATAACCCCACCTCCTTAATGCTAACTTCACCCTTTCCTCATTTACATAGATGATAAAAATACCTCCTGTGGAAAAACAATATTGTTAATAATCACATGGTAAAGCTGCATTAGAGTGTGAGTTATAGGACATTGGGTGCACTATGTTGCAAGTGGAAGGGATTTTCGTGTGCAGGCTAGGACTCTGGAAGTAGGACTGGTTATTGTGATAATATGCACAGTATGACAAATACCATTTCCTTACCAGGCCTTTCCCTTGGTTGTTAGGGATTGGGTAACTGAGTTTTCCATTACACAAGTCTAATTTCTAAGCCAACAAAGCTTTTTGGAGGCAGGAATAACAGATTTCTTGCTCCAATTTGTTTTTTGACGGGAAGAAATATCAAACTGTTTGTAGGGTAAAAATTGCCACGCTCTTATTTTATTTGTTTGGGATGACATGTTAATTACAGTTCAATTATAATTGCTAGTATCTAGTGGTCTGAACATGCACAAAATCATGGGAGTTCACACACCACTTAGTAGAAGCACTGCAACATGTATAACAATGCATACATTCTTGTTTTTCAGCAGGGTTCATGATTTTCTCCTTGAGGAGAATGTTGTGGGTGGTCTGATCAACAATCATCAGGCAGGGTCTGTTGAATGTAATGGTAGGAGGCGAGCCTCTAATGTTATTTCCATGGCCGTGGCTGCTGCAGGCTCAGTGCCATTTTCATGAGCATTCAGCAGGGCCTTATGAAGGGCCTGCAAGGAAGTAAGCCAACTATTACAGTCGGAGGATAGATCAGGGAGCAGCAGCTCAAGATGAACTTGCCCAGGCGCATCAATGAGAGATGGCAGGGGCACCCCCTCCGCAAATCCCTCCCTACAACCACTCCAACTCTGAGCCGAAGGGGTAGATGTAGCCTCCTGATTCAATGGGTGCAAACTGCAGAGGGGGCATTGACCACCCATAACAGTAACCTCTGCCCCAGCACTGCAACCCTACTCCTGGCCCAGTGCGGAGGAGAGGTGGTGGGGGGTGAGCTGGAGAACAAACCTCCCATATCACCCCACCCCCCACAGCAGCAGTTGTTGTGCTGCAGGGCTGGGCCCACCTCCCTGCTCCAGATGTTATGACCATCCTGGGTCAGACCATCTAGCCCAGTATCCTGTCTTCTGACAGTGGCCAGTGCTAGATGCTTCAGAGGGAATACACAAAACTGTAAATCATTGAATGATCCATCCCCTGTCATCCATAGGGTTGCCAACTTTATACTCGCACGAAACTGAACACCCTTGCTACGCCCCCTGTCCTGCCCCTCCTCTGAGGCCCCACCCCTGCTCACTCCATCCCCCCCACCCTCTGTCACTCGCTCTCCCAATCCCTCACTCACTTGCTCATTTTCACTGGGCTGGCTCAGGGGGTTGGAGTGCGGGAGGGGGTGAGGACTCCAGCTGGGGGTGCGGGCTCTGTACAGATGAGTCTGTACATTCCACTTTTGGTGATTTCTGAGTGCTTAACTATCTGTATATCTCTCAATCATATCATTGTCATAGCTGAGAGCTTGATCATTGCCTTAATTTTGGCTTTGGCATTTAAAATAAGCTTCCAAAATCAGTATACAGAAAAGTGCTGTTGTCTATAGATGCTACAAGGTAACTCGGACGTGACTGAAAGAATCCCATAACACAGATAATATGAATTCAAAGTCTCCCATGACAACTTACTTCCTATACATTCAAGCAAGTCCACTCCCAGCTTCTGGCAGTCAGAGGCTAGGGACATCCAGAGCATGGAGCTGCATCCCTGACCATCTTGGCTAATAGCCATTGATGGACCTATCCTCCATGAATTTATCTAGTTCCTTTATGAACCCTCTTATAGTCTTGGCCTTCACAACATCCGCTGGCAAAGAGTTACACAGGTTGACTGTGCGTTGTGTGAAGAAATACTTCGTTTTGTTTGTTTTAAACTTGCTGCCATTAATTTCATTGGGTGACCCCTGGCTCTTGTGTTATGTGAAGGAGTTAAGAACACTTCCTTATTCACTTTCTCCATACCACCCATGATTTTATAGCCCTGTATCACATCTCCACCTTAGTCGTTTCTTTTCCAAGCTGAAAAGTCCCAGGCTTTTTAATCTCTCCTCACATGAAAGTTGTTCCATAACCTTAAACATTTTTGTTGTCCTTCCTTGTACCTTTTCATAGCTTTTTTGAGATGTGGGCAACCAAGGTGTGGATGTACCATAGATTTATGTAGTGGCGTTATGATATTTACTGTCTTATTATCTATCCCTTTCCTAATGGTTCCTAACATTCTGTTAGCTTTTTTGACTACTGCTGCACATTGAGTGGGTGTTTTCACAGAACCATCCACAATGACTCCAAAATCTTTTTCTTGAGTAGTAACAGCTAATTTAGATCCCGTCATTTTATATGTATATTTGGGATTATGTTTTCCAGTGTGCATTACTTTGCATTTATTAACATTGAATTTCATCTGCCATTTTATTGCCCAGTCGCCCAGTTTCATGAGATCCCTTTGTATCTCCTCACAGTCTGCTTTGGGCTTAACTAGCCTGAGTAATTTTGTATCATCTACAGATTTTGCCACCTCACTGTTTACCTCTTTTTCCAGATCATTTATGAATATGTTGAACAGCACAGGTTCCAGTACAGATGCCTGGGGGCAGGGCCATCCTTACCCATACGCAAAGTACGTAGCTGCGTAGGGCACCAGGAAATTTGGGGCATCACATTTCCTGGTGCCCTACTTAGCTGTGTGCTGCTCCAGCCCCTGCTCCGCCTCTTCCCCATGACCCCCGCCCCTGCTCCCCCTGCTCCGCCCCAGCCCCACCTCTTCCCACCCCTGCTCCGCCCCACCCCTGCTCTGCCCCAGCCGTGCCCCCACTCCACCCCTTCCCCTGAGGACTGCAGCAGGGGTTGGGGTCAGCCCTGCCCTGCACTCACCGGGTGGCGGGAAGTGGAGTGACCCGGCTCCAGCCCGGTCCGTACTGCCGGCTCCCAGCCACACCGCCAGTGAGTGCTGGGGGGCAGTTCCCCATGCCCCCGAAGTCCCAAGGCTGGGAGCCAGGGGAGTAGATTGGAGCGGGCTGGGGCCGGGTCACTCCACTTCCCACTGCCCCCTGAGTGCGGGGGCGGGCCTGCCCTGCACTCACCGGGCGTCAGGAAATGAAGCGACCCAGCCCCAACCCGCTCCACTCCGCTGGTGAGTGCTGGGGGGGCAGTTTCCTCTCTGCCCCCCCAACCCTGCTCCTGCCCCCCCCGCGGAGGCCTGAGGCCATCCCCCCATGAGGGGGCTGCGTAGGGAACCAAAATAGCTAGGGACAGCCCTGCCTGGGGGGCACCACTATTTATCTCTCTCCAGTGTGAAAACTGTCCATTTATTCCTACCCTTTGTTTCCTGTCTTTTAACCAGTTATTCATCCATCCGAGGGGCTTCCCTCTTCTTCCATGACTACTTACTTTGCTTAAGAGCCTTTGGGGAGGGGCCTTGTCAAAGGCTTTCTGAAAGTCCAAGTACACTGTATCTACTGGATTACCCATGTCCACATGTTTGTTGACCCCCTCAAAGAATTTTTATAGATTGTTGAGGCATGGGTTCTTTTTATAAAAGCCAAGTTGACTCTTCCCCAACAAATTGTGTTCATCTATGTCCATATTGATCTGTTCAAAGTGTAAAGAAAATTATCAATGAGGATGTTTAGTCCTTGTTTGCTGTACAAAATTTCTGGACTCACCTTATCAGCAGACTCGATAGTTCATTAATAGCAGTATACATTTATTGCTTTAGAATAATGAGAACCTCAAAGAGGCTTTGACACTGAAAATTTTAATGTTGCTAATATCTTAAAATGGCATTAATTGATTGAAAGTTACTGAAAAATAATACAACACAAAAGAAAAAAAATTAGACTCAGGAACATTCCAGACTCAAAATGTCAGGTCCCAATGTTTCTTTATTCAGTAACAGTAGCAATAATTCAGTTAACATTTAGAAAGGCAGTTCCTCAGACAGTATCTGCATTTTGTGTGTGTGTCTGTGTTAATTTTGTGAGTTTAAAAGTACCGGTAGTTTAGAAGTCCCTAAGAAAGTTCCATGGCCCCAGTGTGCTGCACAAGAACAGGTGTTGTGGAGTTATAATTTGTCTCCACCCTCCTCTGCTTTCGAGGAAAGACTAACAAGATAGCTAGAATATGTGACGATAGAGGTGAACTGTTGGTAGGCAAAACAAGAACTGTTGGAGAGAATAAGGCAGGTCAACAGTAGAAATTTTTGGTGGTATAATAATATCCTTTAAAGGTGTGAATTTTTATAAGATTTTATAACATACCAGCAAAAAGCCCTCGTGTGGACACAGTTCATTTGGGGAACTAGCATAAGCTATTCTGGCAAAAAAAACAAAAAACTCTTTTGTCTGTATACGCTGTCTCCACTGAGGGTGAAGGTTTGCATGTGTGGAAATGCCAGTAATAGCTACTATACTGACAAACCCTTTCTTGTGCAGACAGGACCGGCTCTAGGATTTTTGCCGCCCAAAGCAAAAACAATTTTGGCCCCCCCCCCCGTTTTTTAATTACCCCACCCCCGGCCCCGCCTCAACTCCGCCCCTTCCCCAAATCCCCAGCCCTGCCTCCTCCCCCCAGGCTCTCAAGTCTGGGAGGGAGGGAGACCAGCGGCGCGCGAAACAGCTGTTTCGCGCGCCGCAGCCGCTCGGGATCTCCCCCTCCCTCCCAGGCAGCAGCAGCGGAGGTGAGCTAGGGCGGCCGCAGCACATTTTTAGGGGCGGCATTGTGGCGCCGGCCATGCCGCCCCTAAAAATGTGCCGCCCCAAGCACCAGCTTGTTTTGCTGGTGCCTAGAGCCGGCCCTGTGTGCAGACCAGGGGCTTGGTTATATGAGGAAGTTAGTGTGTGAATTTAAAGTGCACTGTCTACTCCTCACTAACTCTCGGTGGAATGACACTCCTCCAGTGCACTGAGTGCCCTCAGGCAGTTTAGCTTAGAACACTTCCAAAGGGCTTTAAGCTAACACCCACAAAGGAACGCTTAGGGCAGGTCTACACTTAAAATGCTGCATCAACACAGCTGTGCTGCTGTAGCGCTTAAGTGAAAAAGCTCCTACTCTGACAGGACAGAGCTCTCCTGTTGGCTTAGCTAATCCACATCTCCAAGAGGCGGTTGCTATGTCGACAGAAGAAGCTCTTTCACCAACATAGTGCTATCTACATAGGGAGTTAGGTCAGTATGACTACGTCGCTCAAGGGCGGGGATTTTTCACACCCCTGAGCCACGTAGTTACAAATGACATAGGTCTGTAGTGTAGACCTGATCTTGGTCCACAGGAAGAGTCTATACACAGGGAATTAGTCCAGAGTGCCTAGTGTGCATTACCTGGTGTAAGCCAGCTACTGTGGGCTTTTTCCCTGTATAGACAAGCCCCTAAAGAAAATTAACCCAGTAGCTGAATCTGCAACTTCAGACCAGCACCTGGACTCACAGTAAAAGAGAACAGACCAGACCAGGAATTCCTTGCAAAGGACAGGAGGCTGGAAACAATCATCACCAGTCAGTTAATCACGTTGATAAAACAGACTACTCCCCCTCCCCCAAAAATTAAGGAGTACAGGAAAGATCAACTCATTTGAGAGACTTTAGTCTTGTCTACACAAACAATTAGCCCATGGCAAAGTGGGGTGCTAATCTATCCTGCCCTACCTTGCTGTGGTCTAACTGTCCACATACACCCTGCTCATGTGTGTAAACACTTCATTAGAGCATTCTGATCCAGCTCCCTTTGGAATGAGCTCAAAGCACATTAACCAACTGTTAATGCATGTCAACAGGGTGCACACTGACAGTAAGTCCACAGCAGGCTAGTGCAGGGTAGATTCACATCCCAGCTTGCCGTGGTCTAATTGTTTATGTAGCCAAGCCCTCTGTATCTTAAACAAAGACCCCCACAGGAGCCTTTCAGTAAGGACTACTTAAAAAACAGGGGAAAGGTGAAATCAGACTTATTTAGATTATTGGCGATTTGTTATGATGTAAGCTGTACACAGCAAAGAAGAAATATCAGCTGTTTATAGGCAAGGAAATGCTACATTAATATTTTATGGGTTTAGGAATGTATGTTAATGGTCTAAATATAGTCCTTAGTACCGTGCATGTCCTTTGCTGAATCACCTGAATTTTGCCAGCACTACATGGAAGCACTACAAACATGTCCAGCAGCTGAGCAATTATTTTCCACTAGGGTTTATGATTTTCCCCAAGAAGAGGATGCTGCGGGTATGCCTATCAAAAATCATAACCAAGAAGGGCCTGTTGAATTTAATTCGAGGAGGAGTAGAAATTTGACCAGACCTCCATGACATTTCCACGACAGAGACTCCTGCAGCCTCAGTGCCATTCTCATGAATGTTCAATACAGCCTTGTGAATGACCTGCAAGGAAATGAAGCAAAGCTTTACATTGACTATTGAGCCCTGAATAATAGCAAGAGCTAAACTTCTTTATTTTTAAAACACCATTCTTTAGAAAATCAACTGTTAAGAAGCAAGTAGAGTAAGGCCAAGTCTACACTGCAAAGTGTTGTCAGAATAGCTAGGTTGGCCGCACATGTGAAAAACCCACATCTCCTAGTCGATATAGCAATGCCAGCAAAACTCCCCAGAGTAGAGGTAGCTAAGCTGATAAAAAAGTGCTTCTGTTGGCTTAGCTAACATTGAGGCGGTGTTAAACTCCTTCTGTTTACCCCTTTTTCCAGATCATTTATGAATATGTTGAACAGCACTGATTCCAGTAAAGATTCTTGGGACCTCTCTCCATTCTGAAAACTGACGATTTATTCCTACTCTTTTATTCCTGTTAACCAGTTACTGATCCATGAGAGGATCTTCCCTTTTATCCCATGACTGCTTATTTTGCTAAAGAGCCTTTTGTGATGGACCTTGTTAAAGGCTTTCTGAAAGTCAAAGTACACTATACCCACTGGATCACCCTTGTGTACATGTGTGTTGAGCTCCCCACCAAAGAATTCTAATAGGTTGGTCAGGCACTATGTTGATAGTTGGCTGAATTCGAGATTTTTTAAAAATAATTTTGATGGATAATATTGATGTTTATTTTTAAGCATTTTTCTATATTTATTTATTGAAATGTTCATAGGTGTGCAAAATTATGGGTTTCTACACTTTTTTCTTTTTATCGATTTACATTTTCACAGTTGGAGGAAATTATGGGATGGGGGCCAATAATAATTATTTAGTGACAGTAGATGTCGAGATTCAAAAAGTTATCCCTTTATAACCATTGAAACACAAATTGTCAACATCATATGTCCAAACATGCAAAGTAAATATCCTTAAATCATTCTCTAATACATTCTCAAGGAACATTTTTTTTACTTTGCCTATCCGTAAATTTAGATGATCATTCATGGAAATATTTTTTTCATTGGTTTATGTGGCTATGGTTAAATCGACATTTATCGACATTTAGTGATAAAAATGTAGTCCTTCCAAGTAGAGCCATGCGCGGATACAAATTTATATCCGTGAATGTGGATATCCACGGATATAAATCGGTATCTGCAGGGCTCTCCCGGGAACCGCAGCGGCGAAAGGAGCAGAACATGGGGCTGCCACTCCCAGGAGCCAGTGCCTTGCACCGACAGCTCCTCCGGTGTGGCTGTACTACCCCCAGTCCCGCCCGCTAGGGTGGGCACCAGGCTCACCGGCAGCTGTCCCTGGTCGTGCTCTTGTATTCAAGTGACGCGCATGCCCCCAGACAGGAGATGCAGACAGCTGTGTGGAAGAGATGGGGGCGGGGCTGCAGGCGGTTCAGCCGTGCCAGAGGAGCTGCTGGGGCGGGGCGCTGGGTCCTGGGAGCGGCGTCCCCACGTTCTGCTCCTTTCACTGCTGCAGTTCCCGGGAGCGCCCTGTGGTTCCGCGGATAGAGCTTTATGTCCGTGGATATCTGCATCCACAGATATAAATTTGTATCCGCACAGGACTCTACTTCCAAGCCTAACTATCTCTAATGAGAGTTAGAGAATATTTTGCCAAGTCCAATTTGTTCTTTTAATAATTATATATAATGGCCAAAATATTATTTTATTTTATACTTGTGTCTTTTCCTGATGTCCTCCAGCCTCTGTACATATAATGTGTAATCCCCTCTAAGCATGTTAATTCTCAATTTTAGCAAAGACAGACTCTCTTTGTCCCCTTTTCTTTGTACCCAAACTGTACCTACTGGTGTCAGAGGGAGTTTTGCCAATGAGTTCAATGAGAGCAGGATCAAACCCTTCAATGTTATAAAATATAAATGTAACATTTGTAAGAACAGACAAATCCATTTGTTACCATCTTTGTTTACAAACTTACTTTTGAAACCTTTAGTTCAGACTTTCCAGTGATTCCAGACAGATCAGCTTGGTCAGTGAACACATCGATCACACCCATTTTCTGGAATACCTCTTTTACGTCATAGGTACCAGAAATAGAAAATTTTGGAATGTGCAGATATATTGTTCTGTTAAAAAAGAAATACAGAAATTTTTTGGCAAATCATCTGATTCAGAGACCACTACAGAATAGGGTCAAGTTGGTGACACTTGTATTCATCTCTCAAACTTAAAGAGTCTGTGTGCTGTATTTGACCAGCAGGTTTGAACAGTGTGTTTGAGTAAGGACTGAGCATCTATGGAAGAGAGTTCCTTGTCAAAAGCCAATATTCTCAACTATACTACTTTATGCAAGAGTCCGTTGTAGTTCACTGATTCTGGGGCTATTTTATGATGGCCCTGGGCCTAGTGTAGATTAGAGCAGCCTTGGTAGTATTCTAATTTAGGACAGTAGGCTAAGGTGCTCCAATAGGCCATCTGCCACCTGGCAATTGCCAGAGTGGAGTAGTGTTCTGGCCATGTCAGATACCAGTCTCAACATATCCCCTGTGCCAGGGGCATAAGGAAATGTGTGGCAAGGTGTGGTGGCAAAGGTGCCAGTGCCAGATGGGTACTCCCCACTACCAGGGAATTCATTGGTAAGTCTCTCAGTATCAATATCATTAGCCCCATTTACAAATGGAGAAACTGAGGCCATGTCTACACTATGGGTGCTACAGCAGAGTAGCTGTGGCACTGTAGCTATGGCTCTATAACCCAGTAGTTAGACTACAGAGCCAGAAGGACTTTGTCAATCACTGTAGGAACTCCACCGCACCGAGCAATGGTAGCTAGGTTGATGGAGGATTTTTCCATTGACCTAGCTGTGTCTACATAGAGAGTTAGGTTGGCATAGCTACAGCACCTGGTGGATTTTTCATACCCTTCAGCACCATAGCTATGGCAATCTAAGTTTTAAGTGTAGAACTGGCCTGAGGCACAGAGAGATGGTCACACAGCAGATGAGTAGCAAAGCCAAGAAAAGAACCCCGGTCACCTGACTCCCTGCTCAGTGCCTTCCCACTGGACCACACTGCCTCTTCAGTCAGTACAGAGAATGACAACTTGGTGTGTGTAACTTAGACCTGGGTCACCTTTCCCCCCAGTAAAACACATGGGAGGAACCTAAGAGTATGCCTACACTGCAATAAAAGACCCACAGCATGGCTGCAGCTGGCCCAGGTAGACACTCGGGCTGGTATGTCAGCTCCGAGACCCCACAAGATGTTGGGTCTCAGAGTCTGGACTCCAGCCACAGTCCACACTCCAGCTCTGTCTGAGCCCCACGAGCCAAAGTCACTGAGACTCCGTGCCACGGGTTTTTACTGCAGTGTAGACATACCCCTAGAGGGTAAGTATGGACTAGGGTTCCATACCCTGCCCATCACAGGACCCCCATGCTCTGGTTCATTTTCTATATAATCTTCACAGGATCATTGGGAGAGCATAGTATTCTGCTCCTCACCTGGTGAGAACTCACCTAGTCCCTGTGCAAACCCTGATTCTGCCACAGAAGCAACAGACTGTGTATGGCCCTCATCACTATGCTAACTGAGTGCTTCACAATTAATGAATAGATGTTATTTTCACTGTTCCCCTGTGAGGTAGGGAAGTATTATCTTCATTTTACAGATGAGGAACCTGGGCAAACATCAGACAAAGTGACTTGCCCAAGGAAATCTGTGGCTGAGCCAGGAACTGAACGCAGGTCTCCTGAGTCATAGTTCAAGGTCCTATCCACTAAATCACCCTTCCCATCTGCCCCTTCTCATGAAAGGAAAGGCCTGTTCTTTAAGGGGCCCTCTGTGTGCAGATTTCAGTTGAACTATCTGCCCTTAATAGTTTGTTTTCATGTGAGATTCTGTCCTAATTTGCAGTAAAACATTTCTCAATGCAGCTGTAGCTAAAAGATTACCTTTCTTTGAAGGCCTTTCTCCATTTAGACAACGTTTTTTTCAAGAGAGCTTTTTCCACCTCCTTCATTTTTTCTTCATCAGGCAGAATAAACAATGCTACAGCATTTCCACTATAAGGTATTTGCACCAGCCAGCAGGACAGCTCCTTATCATAGTGATGTTTGTAACTGCCCTTGCGGTACATCATATTAACTTTAACAGAGGTTTTCCCATCCACAAAAAAATCCTCTTCTTTTGTGTATAAATAGTTAAAGGGCTCTTCCCAATGGGCTTATGAAAAAAAAGAAAGAGAATGCAATTGAATATACTGCAAAGAGGAAATATTAGTATGAATCAGACTAATTGAAGTGCACTAAGCCCACAGGATCTGATCCTGCAATTTTATTTATAGCAAATGTGTTTTATAAGTTGATACACCTCTCGATTTTATGAAGCTTGGCTTTAGTGCTATTCTCTTAGATGTTTAAAGGCCACTATTAACTGATAGAGTTATGAACATCATGTCTAAACTGAGCCTGTATATATCCATCAGATTAATACATATTGCATAGAAATATAGGTATTTGCTTCAAAGTCAGTTTCTTCCACTCTTAAGTGGGGAAAAAACACATTTGTAGTCTTATCGAATGACTTTCCAGATTGGAGTATTTCCCAGATAGAGCATCTAACAGGCCCAGCAATGATGACAGGTCCCTTCATTTAAAATATAAATTGAAGTTTCATTGTCCTAGATTTTAGTCAACCTTCAAAAGCTCATGGTTGCAATAAACGCCCACATTATAACAATTCTTACCTTTAAAGAAAACGTAGTTAATAAGAATCATTACAGTGAGTGGATCAAGATCCTGGACTAAATCAACAATTTTCCCATGGGTTTTCTTCTCAATGTAATTATTGATCTGTTTCACAGCATTGGTAGAATTGTTAAAGTCACTAGAAAAAACTTCTGATTTATAAAAGTTTTTAACATCTGCTAAAAACTTTTTTAGTGGTTTCAGTCTCTCTCCTAAGAAAAGGGCATTGCCCATATTCAGCTGGATCTCCCTGTCTGGACGGTTTAGCTCACAGATGAGATGGCAAAAGCCTTCATGTATCTCCTTTTCCTGAGTCTTGTTCAGGTCAAAGGTAAGTCCTTTGTGAATCTGATTCAGAGTAGCTGATTTAGCCCCAAGTGCCAGCATTGAAAAGGCAGTAGAGATGCTTATGGGAGAGAAGAAAATATTTTTGTCAGCTGCCTCTGATATAACTTGCTTGTAAAATCTAAATGCGAAGTCAATATTGCTGGGGGCCAGTTTGAAGTAGGTCTTGCTTTCGCATGTATAAACTCCTTCAACGGGGCAATTGTGTTCCCTGGTGGATGCATCTTTATGACCACCCCAGTCATTGCGGTGATCAGGCTGACGATGACAATGACTGATTGCTTGAAGTCCAGTCAGTAACAAACACACAGAGAGGGTGGGCTTCATTTTCCTTTGGCTTTATTCTGTAAAATATTTAGATTTACAGAAGTTAGTTAAGAAAATTATTCCTTTTTTCCTGTGTACTATGAGATCTGTTGCTTACTATTCAGTGATTAACACCTTTTGTGGAATCCATTGGAGCTACACTATGGATGAATTTGTCCCACTGATATCACATTCCAGGCTAATGTCATAGAACTCACCTTTCCAAGACACAAAAGTTTGCATGTGGCCTTTTTAACCTGTCACGAGCCAGAACTAATGACAGCAGGGCATGGAGCTTGAAACAAAGTGAAATTTTCCTCAAAAATGTAAAAAGCGCACTTTCAAGATTTCACATTTCAGAGGCCAATAACTCTCAGAAGAAATATATGCCTCCTGATAAATTCTTTATGTGATCACATGCTCTCTCAAATGAGATAGCTTAGATCGTATTAAGGTTCATATAAACTTGCAAAAGACTGAAAACTTTCAGAATACCTTTTCCCAGTAAAAATTGGATCACAAACAGCATTTACTTTTATAATCTACACTTCAGGATTGCTGTTGTTGCTATATTTGCCTTCCACAGTTTTCCAGGTCATTAAAATCTGCTAATTAAATAAAAATGTGCTATAAAACACAAAGTACAGTGTTCCACACAGAATTCATGCTTTGGGTTTCTACTACCAATGATTATTTTTGGTACAAGTTTCCTAAAAGGCAAATACAATGAAAGGGTCATTAATGGATCTCTGGCAATAATCTCTCTGCAGAGACACATGAAAAAGATCTATATGGCTTCCTAGTATGTTTTTCTGCCATTTTAGTCAAAATGTTGACAGTTTCCCATCATTTAAAATATAAATTGCAGTTACTTTGTCCTAGCTCCCTCCTCCACCAGAACACTAGTTTATAATGGCCCCTTGAATGTTTTGTGCATTTTTGTTTTTTTAAATCAGAATAGGGTGTTCTCTCTACCTGTTGCAAAGTTGCCCACATGTAAACTAAATAATTCCATAAACTAAAGTGCATATGATACAGATAATCAGAAATCAAAGGATCCAAGGAAAAATTAAGACTGTACTCACAGTACATTGCAAAGGATCCTCTATGTCCATCTGATCTGGACTGCTCCTTGCTCTATTAATTACTGCTGAACAGTAGTGTCCTCCATTAATCATTAGTCAGATCAAATAAAAATGACGAGAGAGGATGCAGAGCAAACAATGATGAAGCTTGTTTTTCTGGGACATTTTGCCCACCTTTCCACACCCATGCAGTGCAGATCCGAGCTACCAGTCAGAGATGGCGGAGTGCAGAAGGGGCAGTGTTTCTTGCTGCCCCCCTTGCCTGCAGAAGCCTCCCTATGCAAACAGTATGTGATTGGAGCTCCACTGGAACTGAAGTGTTTTTGCCCAGGAGTGGCCACTCTTCACAATATGCTTTCCTGGGCCAGGGGCTAAAAGCTGCACGCGTTATTGGTGCTCAGATGACCATAAACTCCCAGCAGAGAGATTAGAATGTGCTGCCTATATGAGGAATTCAATGACAGCACATCATGGGAGCCACTTAGGGATTGGGGACAAACTTCCCAGTGGCACCACAAGCTGCATCCTTCACCTCTTTTAATGTATCCCCCATTCTCACACAGTAGAGGAGACAATAAATGTAAGATGGGTCATTTTGGCGAAGATCCTCAAAGATATTTAGGTGCCTAACTCCCAGTCTGAGCCTTTTTACTCCTTTTCACAAGTTATTTTTTTCTCCCCTCCACAGATTTTGCTGTTCATGCATTTCCTGCATGGGACCCTGTTCACATTAGACAGGAGAGCAAATCAATGGTTTTCTATGGCCAGTTTGGTAGTTTGCATTGCCCACATGTTTATTTTAAAATAACTCTCTGGAGACTCATTTTCTAAAAGGATTGGGTGCTAGTGGGCAGGCATGTGAAAGGTCCTAACTGCTCACCTGGGTGGGATTTTCAGAAGTGCTCAGTGGCGCCTCAGACAGCCAAATTGCTGCAGGGCCGCAGGGGGACAACAATGTTCCCTCCCTCAAATGGAGGCTAGGGGCAACAAAGGTACAGAGGAAGTGGAAGACAGCAAGCAAAGGTGGAAGGCTGGAGAGTTGGGCTAAATGTATAATGAAAGAGTGCCAGTATGAAACACCAACCAGAGAACTGCAGACAATGTCCATTGCTCTATGACGGAGTTACAGAATCAGAAAATGCCTGTGAATGAAACTCTGCCCAGATGCAGGGCCGGCTTTAAGCCGATTCAGCCGATTCCCCAGAATGGGGCCCTGCGCCTAAGAGGGCCCCGCAACGTCCGGGGCTGCCGGCGGAGTGGGAAAAAAATAAATAAAGCTGCTTCTCCCCCCTCCCTCCAGCACTTGCGCCGCCATACAGCTGATCAGCGCAAGCCTGGGAGGGAGGGGTGAGGAGGAAGTGCTTGGGGAAGATGCGGGGCCAGGGCGGGGATTTGGGGAGGGATCCAATGGGGCAGTGAGGGGGCGGGTCCAGGGCGGAATTGGGGCGGGCGGGGGCGGGAGACAATTTGCGTCCCGGCGTGGGGCCCCGCACCTGCTAAAGCCGGTCCTGCCCAGATGTGTGGACAAATGAGGACAAAGAATACGAAGTTTTGTCTAGCTCAGCAGTTCTCAAACTGTGGGTTGGGCCCCCAAAGTGGGTCACGACTCTGTTTTAATGGGGGTACCAGGGCTGGCGTTAGACTTGCTGGGACTGGGACCTGGGGTAAAAGCTTTAGCTCAAGCCCCACTGCCCAGGGCTGAAGCCAAAGCCCGAGGGCTTTAGCCCTGGGTAGCGGGGGGTCAGGTTACAGGCCCCCGCCTGGGGCTGAAGCCCTTGGGCCCTGTCCTGGGAAGCAGGGCTCAGACAGGCTCAGGCTTCAGTCCTGCCTACAGGGGTCTTATTGTAAAGGGGGTTGCAGTGCAATGAAGTTTGAGAACCCCTGTTATAGCTCATTAAATATAGGAAGGACAAGGAGCCTGGAACTAGGAGCCCTAAGTCAAGACTAGGAATCTGTGAGGAAAATGGGGGAACTGGAAGCCAGTTGGCTAGGAGAGGGGCAATGAGACTGGATGAGGAACTGGTGGGAGGAGGAGATTGGGGCTAAGAACCACTGGCAGTGGGAAGAGGAGACCAGGATCTGGGGTTAGGGGAGAACTGGGACTGGCTGGACAAAAAGACTAGGGCAAGGGACCAGAGAAGGGACAGTAACTGAGACTGAATGAGGATGAGGAATGAGTGTAAAAACAGTAAGCAATCACATAATTAAAATCTGGCATAATGCATACTCACACTGGGGATGAATTAAGGTTACATGGGCAACCTTAGTTCTAGCATCATCTGACGTACGTGTGTGTGTGTGTGTGTGTCCCAATTCCAGGGGATTCTGCTTGTGCAAAGCAGTGGCAATTCAGTGGTTACTAAGGAGGTGGTGTGGAATCCAGATCAAAGCACAGAGCAGAAGGTCAATGACTTATAAAGTAATAGATCCTCCTTCTTATCTTAGCCCAGGCTTCAGGTGACAGATAAATACATTTATGATATATCGAAACTTTGATAACATTTTCAGGATTTCAGGTAGGGCCAGCTATTATCTGACTGCTGAAGCTATGGCTATATGTATTCCATACTTATGTTCTTTAGCACCATGTATTTAAAATGGGAACAGAACATATTAGCTGGTGAATGGTTGCAATGTTTCTTTATTCAATAACAGTAGCTGTCACTCACAGCTAACATCCTGATGAAGCAATTCCCAGTTGGTACATTTTAGAAGTTTGTGACCTCAGTTGTTGTTTACCAGTCCACTTGTGCTGGGGGAGAGCTTTTCTGGAACTTCCTTTGTTTTTTTCTGTAACTTCCTTTGTTTTATGGGAGGGACCAGCAGAAAGCTGGAGCATGCAGAAAATGGGGGTGAACTATTAGTAGAAAAAAATAGCGAATGTATGAAAGAACCTGCTGGAAAGATAGAACTTGAAAGGAACTGGCTTGGTAGCCTGGCTCAGTCTGCAGCTCCAGACCAGCAGCAGGTGCCTGGGCAGAAGCACAGGGAGTGGACAGTACTTGGGAATATCAAGAGACGGACTGGCAGTACCTACCTGGGAACAGTCATCGATATGTTTAATGGGCTGATAAAATAGATACAAAATAATCCCAAATTTAGTAGTTGAGGACACCACAAGTAAACTGAGAAACTTTGCAATTTAAACCACAATCCTCCAGAAACCTTATCAGGAATCAGTTTCCAGTGAAGTTTGAGTAACATATTTGTTGACTCCAAATTACAAAACTGAGGAAAAATTAGGCCTCTTTATTAAGGGCTTGTCTACACTGGCAAGTTTCTGTGCAACAAAGCAGCTTTTTGCGCTCACACTGCAGGCATGTACACACTGCCAAGCCACTTTGTGCGCAGAAACTCCTCAGTTGCAGCGCTGCAAAAAAACCCACCTCAACGAGAGTCGTAAGGCTATTTGCGCAGCGGCTCCAGCGCTCTATTGCCAGTGTAGACACTTGATTGCTTTCTGCGCTATAATTGGCCTCCAGAGCTGTCCCATAATACCTCAAGTGACCACTCTGCTCATTGTTTTCAACTTGGCTGCACTGAAGGCATGTGCCCCTCCCCTTTCAACACACCATTTCTAACAGCCATTGCGTGCTGTGCTGCTCTGCTCCGGGACACCAAGCAAACCATTAATGTGGAATGCTCATGCTGTTAAACATAGAGGCAGGTGTGTGTGTGTGTGTGTGTGTGTGAGAGAGAGAGAGAGAGAGAGAGAGAGAGAGAGAGAGAGATTGCTGTGTAGAGAGCCTAGGGAGGGAGGCGGGGGCTGATGTCAGGGTTTCCCCCTCCCCCTGCCTCAGGACTGGTTGCTTCCTCCCGCTGTCTGAACTCACAAGACAGCATGCTGACACACTCTCTGTCCCCCAAAACAGTCTCTTTCCCCCACTCCCTGCCCCCGACACACTCCCCCCCACTTCAGTTGAAAAGCAGCTGGCAATGTAGTAGGATGCCCATGGAACAATGGGATTGGGAAACCTGCATCATGTGATGCTGTGCCTGCCCCATGAGGCATTGCAAACCCTTCCCAAAGACCCTGCTGCCAGTTGCACAGTGGTATAGCTACCACAATGCCCTGCTGTCTTCGCTGTTACAAGAGCTGCTAATGTGGATGTGCTCCACCGTCACACACCGAGCACAGTGTGGACATGCAACAGCGGTTTAATTCCAGCGTTTTAATAAAAGTGGTATAACTTGTGGTGCAGAAACTTGCCAGTGTAGACATCCCCTTAGATTTACCTGTGGTTCTTATAATATATGCTTTGGATTTTAGTCAAGGAAGAAACCTCAGGTTTTTTATAGAGTATAGGTAGCTTCTTGACTGCACAGGTAACATAGGTGATTGGCACCCAGATCTGGGCACCTGGGTTAGCCTAGCCTGGGTGAGAGCATATCCACTGTAAACCCTGAGTTGTGGTTACTGTGTCCTTACTATTTCTGCACTATTTCTCCCCTGTGTGTGTCTGGGAGCATATCCCTGGGCTCTTTGTGCTGAAATACTCCGGGGTTCTTTCCCAGTCAATTGTGGAAGAACTTGTCTGTCCTTCAGGGGAATTGTGGGAAGGGTGTTGGAGGACTATTAGCACGCCAATGATTTTGCTTATGTCCTCACTGCAAAATGAGCTGAGTTGAACCAGAGCCTGGGTTCTAATCCACTGTCCAACAGCATAAGCTATCCAGGGCTTAAAGCACATCCAAGCCTGGGTCAGAGTTTTTCTTGAGTGGAAGTTGGGGTGTTTGGGCTAAAACCCAGGTAAAAGCCCACATTAACTGTGCAGTAAAGACATACCCTAGGAGTTAGAACATTAGTATTTTACTTTTGAGGAATATCTGATAAAATTTAGATATAGTTATTAGCAAATCATGGTCTGTACTTGCTCATGGGAATTCAGCCAGCTGTTAATGTCAGCACTTCAAGACATATAGAAGCTGATCCGTTATTTGTCAGTAGGGTTCATCATTTAGCCCCAAAGAGGATGTGGAGTAATAATCATCATTAGGAAGAGCCTGTTGAATATAATAGTAGGAGGAGAAAGTTAAACTAGAGAATCAGTCTTAAAATCCACAATAGTGGCTCCAGCCATCTCAGCTCCTCTCTGAAGAACATTAAACAGGACCTTGTGGACAACCTCCCAAGCAAATAGACTCTAGAAGAGATCAGTGAACAATGGCTGGGGATAAACTAATTTTGTAAAGCAAAGCTCTTCAGAAAGCCAACTAATAAGGAAAGAGCAGGGTAAGAAAAGGATTGGTGGAAAACAGATCTCACTAGATCTAGTCCGGCAAAATTCCCAAGGACTTTAATAGGAGTTTTTTCTACATCAGGACTGCAGAATCAGGCACAAAAATGTGAAAAGACAATGTCAGTTACTTTTACAATGCAATTGCACTGAGGAAAAAGATACCATACTCATACTATAGGAACAGCACAGGATAAGAAACATAGCAGACAAATATAATGTGTCCTGAGTAGGGCATGGTGTGGATTTGTACAGTGCCAACAGACCTGCTAGGAGGCATTGTACCTATGTATGGAGGCACAATGTCTCTTGGAGCTCCCTGAAATGCAGAAGGAGCAATTCCAACATTTGCAATGGCAATAGGAACAGACCCTTTAATATGATAAAATATAATCACAGCTACAGAGAAATCCACTTCTTTCAAACAGAAATTACCAACTTACTTTTGAAATCTTCTGCTCTCTGGCTCCCGAGTGATTCCGGACAGACCAGTGTAGTCAGTGAACACCTCTGTCACGCCCATTTCCTCAGATCTCTCTTTTTTATCATAGGTACCAGAAATAGAACATTTTGTCCTATACTGATTATTTCGCTGTTCAAAAAAAAAAAGCTGTTGAAACAGCTCATTCGGATAACACTGAAGAACTCGTGTCAGTTAGTGAGATCTGACGGTGCTTTTGCAACAATTGAGGGGTGTTTACATTTGTTTGTGTGAACAGTGTGTTTGAGGGAGGACTGAACATATTGGGAAGAGATGAGCTTTTGCATAATGCCTGAATGTTCCTTTATGGATTTTGTTGTCTTTGAAGAAATGCCCCCTCATTACTTCAATGGCATAATTTCTGTTCCTTGGGTACAGGGAATGGCACAGAGCTGCTGTAGTGACTCCTGTGTCAGCTGCACACTGTACAGAGCATGGCTGGGGCATCTCTGCATCCAGGTTACCAGAACAGTCCATCAAGGCCATTTGCAGCCATCAGAGTTTAGAGCAGACCTGAGAATATTACAATCTATGGCAGGATCCAGGCTGGGGTAGAACCAATCCCAGGATTTCAGCAAAGGCAGTTGAAGAGTTTAAGAGCCTCACCCTCAATTTGTGTCACAGCTGCCATACAAATAAAACCTGATTAATTTAGAAGTAAAATGATTTGATTTCCAGTTGTTTAAAACTCCTTGGTACCTGTTTCCTTTTGTTAACAGCTATTTAACTCAAATGCCAGAAGGAAGAGTTGGGGGGAAATTGTTGAGTTGAATGGAGTTTGACCAAATGGTGTAACTAAGGACTTGCCTACACACAAAAATTGTACCTGTTTAACTACAGCAATATAGATACAGCAGTCTAACCTCCCTCGCATGGATGTAGTATACCTGTATAAAAGGTGCTTATACCAGTATAGTTTTTTCTCATAAGCATCTGCATCCTCAGTAGGGAGGTTATACTGGTATAACTATTTCAGCAAGAAATCACACTCTTAACCCAAATACTTATACCAGAACAAAAGCTGTGTGTAGACCAGGCCTAAGAGGAAAATCAGGTACACTGTGCTTAACTCTTGCAGCATTTTAACAAATCTTTGACATACCAGTATGTAGAAAGTAAACTGCACACAGCAAAAGTCAATAAGAATCATGTCTGACCATCAAAACTAAATTCAGCGCCACTTAAAAAAAGTTCCCGCACATAAGTTTGTATATGGATTTAGTACCTTTTATATCCACTTAAGTAAGGATCTTAAACTCTGCTGTAAACAGAACAATGCTCATCATACCTATTTTCCCCTCTATACAGGGGAAAAACATATTTACACTCCTTAGGCGGCAGGCACCAGAACTGAGAGCAGGACAACTATCTTTCCTGGGCTGTCAATATTCCTCCTGCTGGAACCCAGGCAGCATGCAGAAAAAGGAGGATGGAGCAGATGTAGAAGGGTGAGGAAAGGAGTGTGGGAGCCTTTCATGCTTTGTCAAGATAGTGGATAATTGTAATTTTAATTAGCAGGTCTTCAAAATTATAATGTGCTAGAAAACACAGATACAGTTCCCCACACAGAGTTCATTAGATTTTTTAGTACCAATCATCTCTTTGTACAATTTCCTAAAATGCATTAAAAACAGAATGTGCACTAACTGGTCATGTTGACAACAATCTCTCTTTAAGAGGCAAAGCCAAATGGCTTCCCATTAAATTTAGTTCCCATTTCAGCCAGACTTCCTCTGCCAGAGAATTCAGTTCTGTTCATCCTCTGGTGACTGCCTCTGTCAGATTTGCTATACAGAACTGACTGTTTTCTATATTTGCTACAAATTCACCCATAAACTAAACTGCATATCACATGAATTCAAAATGTCAGGAAAAATTAATACAGTACTTACAGTAATTCAAAAGGATCCTGCCATGCCCAGCTGATCTGCACTTCTCTTTGCTGTATTATTTACTACTAAACAGTATTAAATACAATTCTGATCAAATAAAAAATATCAGAAAGAATATAGAGTAAACAATAAGGCAGTTTGTTTTTCTGAACACTGAAAGCCAGATGCCCACTGTCCAGTACAGAATGAGCCAATGCTAAGGGAAGGAAGGGATCTGGGCATCATATAGATGGGAGCAGTGACTAAGCTGCTTGCTGTTCCCCAGCTTTTCGGTTTGTTTATGCGTAATTAGAGCTTCACTGAAACGAGGAACCCATGCCCACAAGCAGCTGCCCGAACACTATGGTTCCCTGGGACAGGCACTAAACTTCATTTCCAAAAAGCCACACAGGTTACTATTGCTCAGATGAGCGTTATCTTCCAGAAGATAGGATTGGTAGGTTCCGCGTTGGGAGAGAGGGAGCCAATAGCATGGGAGTCTGACATGCTGATGAGAGGAAACTGTTCCCTGGAATCGATAAAGAGAGGCTTCTTCACCCATCTGATTGGAGAGCCACATTACTGGGGCTCGCCGTCCATCTGGCACTGCAATCCTCGTCCCCATTGTCTCATCGCTAGATATCAATATCGCCCCCAATGAGGAGTCGATGGAGATGCACCACACTGAACCCTGTTCCACAAGAACGATTTGCCCTTCCCACATGTTTTTACATAGGAGAGTGTGATCGAGACCCTAAATTCCTGTTTATGCATGCCCTGCATGTGATCTTGTCCATGTTAGACATGACAGTCAAGCTCTTCATGTGATTTGAACTGGGATTTTAACAATTTCCTTTACACCAAAACTCTAACACTGGGCCTTCTGCTTATATAAAATACTACAACCTGCAGCACCACTCCAAGTAGTCAGGAACCACCACAGATAAAAATGTAAGCTTCAGTCCTGCAAGGAGTTACACATCTACTGAATTTTAAGCATGTGAGTAATACTAAATATTCATGTGCTTAAAGATAAACCTGTTTTTCAGTCTTTGCTAGATCAGGCCATAAGCCAATAAGTAATAAAAATAAAAATATTCAAAAGAATGACACTTCAAAGAAATGGAAATGTTTCATGGAGACATGTCAATTTGTTAGAAGTTGTATATGTTTCAATTAAAAGTTTTTAATTTTTTCTAATATTTTTTTACTTGCATCTCATTTTTTTTTTTTTATTTTTTTTCAACCTTTTTTTTACTGTTTTTGAGGGGATGGGGGGGGGGGAGCAGAAAAGTGAGAGAAAGTGAGATTTTTCTCCAGAAAATTGAAATTAAGTTTTGTGTATTCTTTTGAAAAAATTCTTTTAGAAAATTATCACACCCCCCCCCAAATTCATAAAAAAGTGAATGAAACAAGAAAAGTATTAGAGAATAATTAACTCCTATAGCTAGTTCATTATAGTCTAAGTACCCAGGCAGAGATGCACCAGTACTTCCAGGAACAGCAATCATCCCAGCAATCTGAACAGAATAAATCACAGGTCAAGGAAGATGCAGTTAGCGTTAGGGTTCGTATGCATAGGGCTCCCCATCCTAAGGTTGGGGAGTCCTATGAGTACTTGGAGCAAGGGTTAGGGTTCCTATGGGCAGGGACCCTTGTGCTAAGGTTAGGGTTCCTTTGGTTAGGGTACTTGGAGTTAGGGTTCCTCTGGATAGGGCTCCCCATCCTGGGGTAAGAGTTCCTATAGTTAGGGTACTTGGAGCTATAGTTAGGGAGTGTAGGGGTAGGATGCTTGTAGCTAGGCTTAGGTTCTTATAGGTAGGCCTCCCTGCAATAGGATTATGATTCAGAGTTAGGGTTCTTAGGGGTAGGGGACTTGGAGCTAGGGTTAGGGTTCCTATGGATACAGCTCTCTGCCCCACCTTTTTCCGTAACTGATGTTCTTCGAGATGTGTTGCTCACGTCCATTCAACTTAGGTGTGTGTGCTGGCTACATGCACCAGTGCCGGAAGATTTTTCCCTCAGCAGTATCTGTAGGGGACCAGCTCTGGCTCCCCCTGGAGTGGTGCGCATATGCCACAGTAAATAGGGCGCTGCCAGCTCCCCCCACCCTCTGTTCCTTCTTGCTGGAAACTCCGACAGTGGGGAAAGAAGGCGGGTTGTGGAATGGACATGTGCAATGCATCTCAAAGAACACCAGCTACGGAAAAAGGTAACAGTCTTGTACGTATCTCTACCCATAGGAACCCTAACCCTAGCTCCAAGCACTCTACCCAGAGCAACCTTAACTTCACTAAGAAGCGGTTCAACTCTCGCAGGTCCAGGATAGGTCGCAGACTGCCCTTGGCCTTTGGGACTAAAAAGTAACGGGAATAGAACCCCTTGTCCCTGTACTCTGAAGGAACGCTCTCCAGCGCACTAGCTGCAGTAACCCCTCTACCGCCTGCGCGAGGAGACTCTCGTGAGAAGGGTCCCTGAAGAGGGACGGGGGTTGGGGGTGGGAAGGAGGGGTGGAAAGCAACTGAAGGGTGTAACCCCACGCCACCATACTGAGGACCCATCGGTCCGATGTTATAGATGCCCATGCAGGGAGGAAAGGAGAATGGTGGTTGGCAAAAATAGGGGAGGAAGGATCCTGGGAACAGTCTGGTAGGTAGTCCTCAGGCATACTCTCAAAATGAGTGCTTGCCCGCCTGCTTATTGCAGGCTGTGCTCGGCTGAGAAGCCTGCGAAGGCTGGTAGCTAGGAAGCTGCTTGTAGCCTCTGGATTTCTTATGCGGAGGCTCCTGGTGAGGGTGGCTCCCCGGGTCCTGAGGCTGCTGTGGCTTGACCCGCTTGCAGGCAGGGCTGGGAACATACAGGCCCAATGTTTTAAGGGTCGGGCGCGAGTCCTTTAGGCCATGGAACTTATTGTCCATCTGTTCTGCAAACAGGGCTTGCCCATCGAAGGGAAGGTCTTGCGTCAACTGCTGAGCCTCCATGGACAAGCCAGAGAGGCGCAGCCAGGATGCCCGGCGCATAGCGTTGCCCTCCTCCACGATTGCCCAGAACTCCTTCCTAGAAGCCTCAGGAAGGGAACCCTCGAACTTGGCCATGGCTTGCCACATATTAAAGTCATAGCATCCCAGGAGGGCCTGATGGTTGGCCACCCTCAACTGGAGACTAGAGAAGGAATAAAACTTATGCCCAAACAAGTCTAGTCTCTTGGAGTCTTTATTCTTAGGGGTAGCCCCGGGCTGACCCGGTTGCTCCCTGTGGTTAACTGTCTCTACCACTAGGGAGTTGGGAGCAGGGTGGGTGTACAGGTACTTGTGGCCTTTGGATGGCACAAAGTACTTGCGCTCAGCCCTCTTGGAGATGGGGGGGGCAAGGAGGATGGAGTTTGCCACAGGGCACTAGTGACCTTTGAGACCCCCTTCATGAAGGGGCAAAGTCACCCTGGCTGGTGCTATGGAGCAGAGTACATCGAAGAGAGAGTCCGAGGGCTCCTCTAACTCCTCTGCCTGAAGACCCAAGTTGGCAGGGACCCTCTTTAGTAGTTCCTGGTGCGATTTAGCCTCATCTGGAGGAACCAGTGGAGGGCGCCCCGTTACAGCCTCATCTGGTGATGATGAGGAGGTTGCCTGTGCTGTAGGGTCCTCCACAACCATTGGTGGCCCAGTGGCTTGCTCCCCTACTCCGTCTTGGACCTGCGGGGTCCTTGCGCCCGAGGCTTCGTGCACCAGAAGAGGGCGGGAGAGAGAGGCAGCTGGTCTCTCTGCGGCTCCTGACACTGAGCAGGTGGCCTGGGAGGGCTGAGTGAACCCCCATGGATTCCATGGGTACCATGGCCCTGGCCACTGTGGCTGAGGTCCCGGGGCTGGTTTTGGTGCCCACAATGTAGCTGGCACCGCTGGTACCAGCGCTTGTCCCACTGTCAGGGAACCTCGTGCTGAACCCGGGCTGGATTCTGAGTGGTCACTCCCAGTCAACCAGGCCCAAGTGGAATGGTGGCTCTGCCCCGACCGATGCCGATCACTCCACCTGAAGTCTGATCTGTAATGGGGTCTTGGGGACTGGTGGTGCTCGACGGATCCACGACAGCCTGGAGCCAGCGATCTACGTCTCGAGCTTGACGAACAGTACCGGGATGAGGAGCGGGACTGGGAGTCAGAACGGGCCCAGTGCTGGGAAGCGCCCACATGCGTTGATCCCTCGAGCGGTACCGTGGTCTCGGAGATACCGAGTGCCGGAACCGGTACTCCTGCCGGGGGGGCCGCGTGCCTACAGAGGTCTGTGCCCAGTCGCCAGCAAACTGCACCTCAAGCATTTCTGCCAGTGCCCAAGGTCTGGGGACCGAATGGGTCTGCGCTGCATCTGCCTTTCACTGTCAGAGGCGTGGCAGCTATGGGAGGGTGAGCGCTGGTGGGACATCCCCTGCGATGGGGAACGGTGCCGCTGAGGTGGGGACCATGGCGGTCTGAACGCAGGTTTACCCTGTGACCGGGGAACCACAGGAGCCAGTGTGGGCAGCACCGGGAGGGACATGATCTCCTGCGCTTCCTGCAGGGCCTTTGGCATGGACGGTACCCTCCGGCATGGACAGTCTTAACCTTTCCCTTGCGGAAGGATGTAGACCGACCTCACACCGTCTTCTCGGGCTTCTTGATCGGAGCCAGATGGGGACCAGTGCCAGCCAGTGGATGGTCCCAGTAGGGCAGTGCATACCAAGGTCACGGTGCTTGGTGCCTGGGTGAGGACCGACTGCATAAGGAGCGCTCTTAAATGAATATCGCGCTCCTTCTTAGTCCTTGGCTTGAAGGACTTGCAAATTTTGCAGTTTTCACTAATGTGCTCTTCGCACAAGCAAAGCAGACAGCTGCTGTGTGGATCACTAA